>NC_051181.1:130087311-130221555 GCF_013339695.2 Rhipicephalus sanguineus | reverse complement strand
TCCTCCCGCGCAAGCCACGGAAACGATTCTTGCGTGTGCTTTTGACCTTGAAGCTCGGCCAACGTCGATTTCCTCCTCGCACGTGTGTCGTCATAGCAACGTACATGCGCAGTGTCGGTTTGTTTTCTCTCGCGTACTCGTACTGTCTATCGAAACTTCCGCAAATCACGCTCTACCAACAAGAGCAATTGTTATACACTGTTCCTCGTTACCTCACGCATAATAACATGGCTGGCAAATGTGTCTGTGCGGGTATTCAATACTTCTTGAATTTCGGTTTCCGGTTAAACGATACGCCAACCTATTAAAAGCTTCGGTTTCTCGCTCGTTAAATTGCGTGTCCTTTATTTTAGTTTAGCATACGCGGAGGCACAGCTTTCGCATAAAAATGACTGAAGAGCTGCAGAGCCAGGGCTCTTTCGTTGTATTATTATTTATTATTAGTACGACTATTCATCCGCATACGTTCGTCACCAAATGAGAAACGCGAACATGCGTTGTTCGCAGCAAAATCCTTGCTTTTCTTAATTTCTCTCTCTTTCTTTTTTTAATGTTAACGCTAGCCTAATACGTGCCCCTTGTTTCGCGTAGGCATTCTCGCAAGGTAGATAAAGAAATGTTCGAAAAAAGAGAACCGAAAGACGCAGACGTTTGTATGAGCGCGCAGGAACGACAGGAGTTCCGTAATTGGAGTACAGCGCGGTGTAAGCCTAGAAGTTTGCACGTTGGAGTTTGCCTTATAAGTTATTTCTGTATTCGTTTTTTTTTTCTTTTTTTTTGAAATCCTGGAGCTCAACGTTCGTGAAGGGCACTCACGTGTCGAACTTACGCAGTGTTCCATATCACGCGGTCCGCATGCTTGGTCCACAAAAATTGAGCGATTCTCGCAATTCTCGCAAAAAAAAAAAGAAAAAAAAAAGCGGAAGTGCAGTCGTCTTGTGAAATAATAAAAAAATGTTTCTTTTCTGCTTTCAAGCGAAGCTTCTTATGAGTTACAGATCTCGGTGGTGGCGTTGTCGTATGCGAAAACACCGGTGCCGGCGAGTGCACAGAAATGCGGCCCTCAAATGTGCGCCGGTTGCATGCGTATTTGTATGCACCGTTTTCCAGTAATTGATTCTCTCTCGATCGTGCGCTTGTCGGTGATCAGCCGTTACTGATATGGCAACCTGATCTTTCATCGAGTTCAGTTGTTTTCATTGTTGCCTGGATATAAACGCATGACCTCACGTTCCGGCGCCGGCGCCGGAACGTGAGTCATTTGGCGCGATGCCAACTGCGTAGGCGCGCCCTCACGCCACGACCGCAGCCAATCAGAGCCGTTTCGCTTCTGCAGTGGATAGGAAGACAGAAAGAAAGAGCGATAGAAAGAAACAAACAAACAAAGAAAAGTAATGGGTCAGGCACGCACAAGGCAACATCGCTTGTCCCCATTTTCCCGATTGGGGATAGGCACCTGATTTTTTTTTTCCGCATTCTCTAACAGAGAGCAGTCGTCGTCAACTTTAAATAATAAAAAAATGCAGATTTGCCTCGTATTACACGTGTGTGTAATCTGAAACAAATTCGGTGCGAATGATTTTATAAGAGCTTACGCCGCGAGCCTTATCGAAGAAACTGGATTTTCGAGACTATTTTCTTGATCAGAATGCGACCATGTTTTATACTGTTATACGTTGAGACTTATTAGAGAAACGTACTTCATATCGCTAATACCTATGTCCCGCCATCTCATTTTTCGTCAGCCACGTGGGTAACTAGATCCGCTGTCGCCTTTTCTGTTCCGCTAAGAATGCGTTACATTATACAGCTCGTTCAGTCAAGGAGACAGCCAACGGAGTCACGTTTCAGTCAGACCTTGATTGAAATCCGTGGCAGACAAAATTAGAGGGTCAGAAGGAAACACGAAATCGATTACCTAGCGAATAAATAAAAATTAATCGGGAGGCTGGAAGGCAGGCTCGTGGAATACAGAGTAATTTGAAAAGTGTGACTGGCTATCTACAGGAAGAATAATTTAGGGCCATGCTATGACGTCGTCGCTCTAAATTTTCGTCTTGTTGTGGTAATAGTGTTTGATTAAATTTGCTGTGTATCGCCTTAAATTGTGTTTTCGCGGTTAGCTTTTCGCGCGTGCTGTGGTTTTAGGGAGACAGTTTCAGTCGGCGGTGGCACTACCGTGATGTTTGAGATAAGGAGTTGAAGGTACCTATAATGCATGTACCTCAAAATATCTGTACTTTTCAAGGAGTATGTGTAGAACCATCAAGTACGTTTTTCTTTTCACATTCATTCATTCATTCATTCATTCATTCATTCATTCATGCAACGTAGATTTCCATTATATTCTTTCCTTTCCGTCATTCAGTTATCCATTCATTCATCCATATAGTTTCATTACTTCATTTGCTTTCCTCATTCACTCGTTGATTTATTAGACTTCAATTAAGATTCTCCTTACTTTAATTAATTCACTTTTAGGCTTTCATTACGTCCTTTCTTCTCATCTTCATTCATTCAGACTTTCATTCGCTAATTCATCTTTTCTATGTTTATGCGTCCGGCTCGCTCTTTCGCTCGTTCATTTCTGCCCCTTGTTAAGGGAAAACTAAGTTAATTTCGTCGAAACGTTTTCTCGAATATTCAAAATCCTTCACCTACGCCGCTTCTTCGCACGCACTATACGTGCATCACAGTTTCGGCTAAAACCACAGCACCGCGCTCCCGCCATGGGACAGCCATCGTCGACTTCGTCTGACGGCACCGCGTCGTCCTCCCTGCCACCGATAATTGGGCAGGCGTACGACTGCGTCACGGTCACTGCTGCCAACGCTGCTGTATGTAGCACCGCGGTTAATGTACGAGCGCGATCATAACCCATGTGTCTCCAATGCAGGACAGGCATGTACGTACATACGTTATGTGCATTCGGTTAGGTATACTTGTACTTAAGCGTTACTCCGATCAATGAGAGAGAGAGAGAGAGAGGAAGAAAGTGAGAGATGTTCATTCGTCTAGGTATAGGCGTAAAGCGCTGCTTCGAGCAAAGACAGACAGACAGACAGACAGACAGACAGACAGACAGACAGACAGACAGACAGACAGACAGACAGACAGACAGACAGGACAGACAGACAGACAGACATAGACAGATAGATAGATAGATAGATAGATAGATAGATAGATAGATAGATAGATAGATAGATAGATAGATAGATAGATAGATAGATAGATAGATAGATAGATAGATAGATAGATAGATAGATAGATTCAGGGATGCAGCGATGGAATTGCGTAAAGAGACCTTAAGGGGAGGCGGCCTCATACCGGTGACCACAGCGAGTAATGCACCCCCTCACCGGACAAGGGTTGGCCAACCTGGTGCAGTGCTTGGCCACTTCTCCTACATAGGGAGAGAGAGAGAGAGCCCACGTACTTTCATTTTTTTCTCGTTTTTCTCAAAGCTGTAGATATCCCCACTTACTATTAAAGATGAGAGTTGGGCTAGATATTAGGTGTTACCGACTTGAGACATATCTAATTAGCGCAAGAGAGAACAAGATACAAGACGTATAAAACAGACAGGACGCAGCGCTGCATTCTGTCTCTTTTCTACGTCTTGTCTATTTCTTTTTTGTGCTAATTAGATGTGTCCCTCCACTTAGATCTCTGCGTGGACTAGCGGGCATGCGCAGAATCATTCAGGAGCTGTAATTGCACTTTGCTGTATGTATGCTGTATCCGACTGATGGACGTCGGGCAAAGAGCTTACTTGTTAGCGCCCATCTCTCAGTAGAGCCTTTTAGTGGTGTGGGGCTTTCTCTGGCTGGCTCTTCTTGCAGTTGCGGGTTCCGAAGTTGGCGTACCTCTTTTTTTTTCTGCGGGCTCGCAGACCTTTTCCTGCAACGCGTGTACGCCGGTTTCGTGTGTTTATGTGCCGAGATGTTTCTTTTTGATTCCGATAGCATTACACGGACACTCGAGGCGTATTTTTGCCGTCGCCGTCATGTTCAGTATAAAGTCCAAATTGATAACATCGTCCCGCGAGTTCCATGTGTGAGCGAAAGCTCGCGAAGGCTGCATACGGGCGCGGCGGCTCAAGCAGAGATAAAAGGTCGGGCGAAGGAGCGTGAAGAGGTGCCACCGGAGGAGGGGGGGGGGGGTGCTGCGTTGCTCGGGCAGCAATTACGAACATTTCAAATCAGTTATCGGCGGATTCCTGCAAGTTGATCGAAGGGCTAGTTGACAACCGCCATGGTGTATGTCGCTTGCTTTCCCTTTCCTGACCCTTCCACCACCCTGCAGGATTCTGCAGAATTGATTTGCAATAATATGTGTCCATGTGCTTCGAGTTCTCTATGAATTAGCCCTCCCGCTGCCAATTAATAGCTTCCTGGTTAGCTCAGTTGGTAGAGCGACCGCCCCGGAAAGGCGTCGGTCCCGGGTTCGATCCTCGGATCAGGACGAATTTCTCGGCAACTAAGAAGCCTTCTTTCTGAGAAATCCGTATGGATTTCCTTGTGGCTTCGTGCTACAAACGGGTGGTTGTCAATTTCCCTTTCCTAAGTAGGGCCTTGATCAAAAGGGCCTTTGATCAAAAGGGCCTCGGCAGACATCAGTGGACGGCTCATACCCTTGTATACATTGCGGTGCTGTGGGGCTGAGCATTGGCCTGTCGGCACTGTTGTAAACGCGTGGCATGCTTCAGTGTATTTGGTTCGCCTACACCGCTCATGCAGATACGGTTTGTTACTCCATGATGGCTTGAGGTCGGCGCGATGGTGTCCGTAATGGTGATGGTTAGGAGAAGCGTCTCACATATACGTAAATAGCCATCAGTTTGGTGATACGTAGTTTAAATAAAGTCAGGTATACACGTCTAACCATGATACATATACAGCCGTCTTAAAGTCTCTCTTTCATTACAGTCCCTTACTACTGTAATGTGCATTTTCCTGTAGTTTACGGTTGAACTGTTCTCCGCAACTGTTATTTCCGATCTATTTCAATTATCCGTAATGATAATAATAATAATAATAATTGTTGGGGCTTAGCATCACAAAACTGCGATATGATTGTGAGGGACGCCGTAGTGGATGGCTCCGGGAATTTCGACCACCTGGGATTCTTTAACGTGCACCTAAATCTAAGCCGGTCTCAAGCATTTTCGCATCCATCGGAAATGCGGCCGCCGCGGCCGGGATTCGATCCCGCGACCTTCGGGTCAGCATGTCGAACACGTTAACCTCTACATTGCAGTGGCGGGTCGATTTCAATTTTCCTAACCATTACGACAGTGAATGAGTTCGGACGTGTCGTCTAAATAAATAAAACTAATAAAAGCTCACTGACTGAAACAAACATAACAACAACAACAAAAACAACAACAACAAAAAAAAGAAGTTATCAGTGTCACTTTCGAAACGCTGAGTTTGCGGGTGTAACGTCGCGCGAAGCGGTGGACCCGATACGGATCTCCGAGGTCATTTCTTACAGCTAACCGTCCTTGACTCGGTTATTGCAGCGAGCTTGACTGTTCAACATGTCCTCCGTGGTAATGGTTAGCCACGCGCTCATTTGCCTCTCGGCAGTCGCGTGCAGTTACAATATATGTGGAATGAAAGCACGTGTGACCGCGGATCGTCGTGTTAGTGGCATGGTGATGACTACGCTAAATGAGCGAGCGAATGTAATCGCGCTGAATTTTTTCTTTTAGTTTTTATGATCGACAATTGGGCGTGGTTTTGGTAACGATGCGCGCTGAATGGCGCTAAACAGCACTGTCAACTTCAGTGAGGATAATTTAATCTCAGCAGATGTTGGTGTTTCTTTTCGTTTTGTTTCTTTCGTAAATGGAGAAATTTTTAGAGATTCGCCTCCTATTCGTTCAGGCTTTGACGTTGCCGCTGCATTGTTATATACGTCTAGCATGAGCGCTTATGTGTTAGCCTAAGAATATTATTGTCTGGGGTTTTACGGGCCAAGACCAGCGGCCGAGCACCGTAACCTTTGTACCACCGAAGCCTCGGAGAGGGTATCGTTCACGTAGCCGCTTTACTAACCGCATGCGGCGGCGCTTCAATCCATCCGTGCCTTCAAAAGGATTACCGCCACGATACGTATACATATGGGATATAACCGGACGTTTCTTCAGACAACACAGAACCTTTTGGCATATTCGATCGATCGCACCAGTGCACACCGGGGCGCACATGGTGCGCTGTGTCGTCGAATCGTCGTGTAGCTCTTGGGCGCCGCCGGTGCACACTCGAGCGGTTTGTTGAGTACGCCAATTAGAAAGCGTCTGTGACGGATAGCGTAATTGTAGTCGCTCAGCCCGAACACTCTAAGTGGCGGGCATTGCTTGTGCGAAACATTCAAATGCGTAATCATATGTTGAACAGAAATATACTATTTACTTCTTTATTCATTATTGTAAGCACGTGTTGCAATTAACGCATTGTATAGCCGATAAGTTCGGGGAGGGCGTCCACTTTCAACGAAATTTGAAGGTGAAGCCGCTTTCAAGATGTTCATATCCAAAGTTTGCGACAAAATGGGTGGCCGTTTTGCTGCTTTCGTGCTTCGCTGCACAAAGTGGAGGTTTGTTTAACAAAGTAACTGGAACAACAGTGCAGTTTAAGTTCGTTTCGCAGAAATCCCGGCGTCGGCGTCGTTGGTTCTGAGCGAAAAGCATCATCTTGTCCGTGACCGACAAATCGAGAAAGATACAAATAAAATAAATAATAAAATACTTCGGTTTGAGTGAGAATCGAATCCCCAGGCCGTGTGCGCGGCAAGCAGGTGTTCTACCAGAGAGCGACGCTATTGCTTGAAGCTACTTCGAAAAAAAAAAAAAAAAACTATATGAGTGTCATGTAGTGGAAGCAGTCTCCTTAACACATGTAATATTGCGTGGCAAAAGCGTAGAATCTCGCCAGGCGTCAAAACATGTGAATTGCGCAACGAGTGGGTGTTTTAAAGGCCCACCCATTACAAAGCGTTCAGACATATTTAATCATCTGCTGCAAAAGCATCAATAAAGTGGGCAGCTGCGTAGTTTCGCGTGTTGCCTTACGGACGCGTAGTGGGCCCTTCGCTGATTCGCAAAAGGAATAATTATGGCGTAGTGGGCACTTAACAACTCTACTTGCAGTAGGCATTCTAGGATACTTTGAAACGGCCAATGTTACGCGCACAGTCGTTGGTTTCCTTGCGGTACGGTTGAGGCATGTACCGAGAACCGAAGCAAGGCTGGCAATTGAGAAGGCGATGCGCACGGGGCCCGATTAAGTTGTTGTGTTCTACTCTTGAAGGCGAAGCTCAAGCGTCCTCCAAATTTTTCGGCACGAGTTCGATTCTGCACATCTAGAAGTCAGCGCCACACGCAGAATTCATTCTAAACGGATTGCTGGAATCATTGAGTTGGGATTGTAGGAAGGCAATGTCGCATTTTCAGTTTTTATTGACAAATTGGCTGCGGCTTGTGAACATTTAACTAGAGGATTACAGTTCTTGCAGAATACGGGTAGGCGCGCTAAATAACCTAAATACTGTCGCTCAATGCTTTCTTTTATTCTCACATTATGTACGCGCTGTACCTCAGTTAAGCAACTGGGCTCCGTGAAATTCCTAGCTAAGGATCGAGGCCATCGAGGGACTTGAACCGATACGTGTTCAATTCAGTGATTAGTTGTCTTGAGCATGTGAAGGGTCAGCTGCGTCATACTCTACATCGTGCGCCATTTGTCTTCATACACCTTATCTTCATAGAGACGACCGTAGTATTTTGGGTCAAGGAACAGCTGACCACTCTCCCGTACCTCGTTACCCGAGTGAGCGAGACAGAGAGGAGATCTCCGGTCTACTACCCTGTATAAGTAGGAAGGGGAAGGGTGCATGAAAGAAGTCACGTGGTCCCTTATGTACTTGTCTAGGAAGGCTGGAAGGCGAAAGCCATCTTTTCCTTCTCAGTGGATTGTATCGATCGGTCTCCCCCGAAAGCTTTTCCTCACAGAACGTGGTTTTTCACAGCCTCCGGGATCGAAGGAATTGCAAGCTTTCTGCACCCCACATGGTTCTGCAGTACCTCCGTGATCGGCCCACTTTTGATCGAGCGGCGATTTCGTTCGATACGTCATCGTGTGACGTCATAGTGACTTCATGATGACGTCATGAATACGTCATAAATTTTGGCGACCCTCACGTCATGATGACTCAATATAGGATGGCGTCATCACATGATTTCTTTTGCATCACTCGTGTTGACGCCGCCGACGGTCACTTTTCACGTGTGATCAGGCTCCTAAGGCTTTCGCCTTAAAAGTGAAAGACAAGAATAGCCTATGACGGCACCACAAAGTCGTCATGATTATAACGGTGTCCAACTGATGTGCGCACGCACGCACGCACGCACGTACACACAACGTGCGCAGAGTCTGTGGACCGAAGACGCCCAGGAAAACATGACTGTCGTGCAAAATAATAATAATAATAATAATAATAATAATAATAATAATAATAATAATAATAATAATAATAATAATAATAATAATAATAATAATAATAATAATAATAAACGGTGCGATATCCGGTACCAGCTGAAAGAAAGAAAAGCTAGAAAAGACGAGACAGAGAGGACAAAAATGAATGAAGGAGGCTCTGTAAATCGGCGTATTTGGGAACGAGTCGAAACCTTCAGCGTGTAAGGTCCCTTCGCGGAAACATTGCGGGGCACTATACGTAAATGAGGCCGGGGCCCTTGTTATACTTCCGCGAGTGTTAGCGCTTATATGCGGCCATCTCAATAAAACCGTGCACCGCGTCGTCGGCGAAAAGTAACGCGCCGTTAGATCGAATTAGGGTGTTCGTCACGCTGCGCCGAATTAATCGCGCAAACTATAGATTGCGGCGCGACGGTTATCCCTCACGCGCGGCCGTCGTGCTAACGTGCTCGGATGACCGGCAAACAAATGGTTCCCTCTGTGTGACTGCAGGCAAACACACCGGACAGCTTTCTTTCTTTCTTTCTTTCTTTCTTTCTTTCTTTCTTTCTTTCTTTCTTTCTTTCTTTCTTTCTTTCTTTCTTTCTTTCTTTCTTTCTTCTCTCCTGTCACGATGTCGCTCTATGGGGCGCCGTCTGGCCGTCGCCACTGCAGCCTACGTGACACGACCTGGCAATCCGATCCGATAAGTTGCTTGTTTGAGAAAGGGTTCCACTCTCTCGATCGTGTCGGGGTGAGACGATATTTGGCCGCTGCAGGCAGGCACACGGGTTGTTTGACCGGGTGTCTAGACTTGACATAACGTGTTGCGCGTCATTGAATGCCCGTGGAAGGGATTCAATGGCAGTTATGGTTATGTCCCTTTCGTACGTATAGCTTAACGTTAATGTATAATATGACAGCGAGCGCAGCACATACATCAAACAATAGTCGCGACTGTTAATGTAGAACACACACACCTTCTCTTGTACCGCTATCGCTATTTAGTTGCCGTCTTACTATATCGACGACCATGTAGTTGCGACATTGGCCACGAGCAGTGGCTGTGCGCGTGCCTAACCAAACCTGATATGAGGTCATCGACACTGAGGCCGAAGTTATTGGTGTTTGCTCATTGTTTATATTAAGAAAGTGGGGAGGGGGGGGGGGCGTCCATCGTAATACTTGGTTGCTTTGCGTTCATATATTGTATATCTCCACGGCAAGCTTTCTGTGCTTTTGTGTGCGCCGTTTGCTAGCTGTCAGATTAATCTGGAGGGTTATAGAATCAATTCGGTGCCATATCTTTCTTTTTCTTTCCTTACCCTTTTTATTCAGAGTGGTATCAACGTTGTTGTTTTTGTTTATGATGTCGTGAACAGGATATCTAAAAGGGTTTTCCGTCTGGCGGCATTTATGGAGTACGCGGTTGCGGATCGGCTTAAGCCGCGGTACTTATTAAAGATAAAGTATTTGTGCGGTTCCCATACACACTATCTATGAAATAAATGGTCGCGGCATAAGACGAAACATGACTGTACTTACATTAATCACAGTTACTACTTCGAATGTTGTCCATTGCGGGGCGCTTTCTCATTTTCTCTTCTTTTAGGGCACGTTCACACCGAGCGCGGATCCGGAAAGCGGAGCGGCAGATCCGATTTACACTCCCATCCCCCCACCCCACACTTACCCGCCCTGAATGTTATTCACCTAGCGTGGTATTGCAATGCCTCCGATATCGGGGGCACTGCGAGCTTACTGTCCCTGGCGTGCCTCCGGGATCGGCCCACCTTTGGCCAAGTAACAATGTCATGTGAGGACGTTACCATTACGTTATGATGAGGTCACGAACTTGGGCAATTTGTGACGTCATACTGACGTCGTATGGTGAAGTCATCACATGATGACGATTATTTGCATCACTCGTGTTGACGCCAACGGTCATTCTCGTGTTTAATGAGGCGTCTAACGATCTCGCCTTAATAATCAGTCGATATAGTTCGATTAAGTAATGTCGCGCTAACATGTCCTAAAGACTGACAATGGCCAGCGGAGGTCGTAAATCGAACCCGAGACTTCGCGTTCTACAACGAAACGGCGCGGTATGTCCAGCTCAACCATTTACCATCGTGAGACGCGGGGTTTTCTGTGCAACTGACGAAAGGTCGTGTATTGGCGTGAACACCGCCGTTCGGCGGTGTCTTTGGAAAGTCGTCACCTCCTTCTTCTCCGTTCACTTTTTTGGGTTTGCCGTGGACAAATGCATTCGTGCTTCTGTTTGACGCTGCATGGCCTCGTGCCGCATGCAGTGCAAAGCGATTGGGGTCGTTCGAAACGACGCGAATGGCTGCGACTGTAAAGCTTCGCCCGTTTTGCGCATTTGAACCGGGAACGCGTACCTATTTGCTGCGTTTTAGCAGTTGCGTGCAGCTCAGCCAAAGCTAAACGGAGGTACAACCACGGGTAAACCAGAAATCGTTCATTTAGGAATGATTGCGTTTTACGGGTTTTCGTTTTCTTCGTTGTTAGGTTATTGAACGAATTATGCCACGAGACCGAGGCTATAGACGAAATCGTTTCGCTAATGTGGTCCCTGCATCGTATGCTCGGTTAGCCCGTATGCTAGGCAGGCCCGTATTTCACACGTCACGGTGCAACGATTGACTTAACGTTGTAAATATATCGTTATTTTGTCCGACAAGCACGTGGTGGCGCGACGTACGATGTCGACGGCGGCCTTTCAGCGGAGTGCTTCCTCCACACCACGACGCCTCATGGGATAACTTCCGCCGCTGTATCTATGCGTCGCCAATCACATTATTAACTGTCAATCACCTTATGAATATCACTGTGTCTACGCGTCTCCATTCACCTTATTTGACCACCCGTCGTGGTGGTCTTGTAGTTATGGTGTTCGACTGCTTACCCGAACGTCGCGGGATCGAATCCCGGGCGCGGCGGCCGTATTTTGATGGAGGCGAAGTGCTAGAAGCCCGTGCACTTATATTTAGGGGCACATGAAAGAACCCCGGGTGGTCGAAATTTTCGGAGCCCTCCACGTCGGTGTCTTTCATAATCATATCGTGGCTTTGGGACGTGAAACTCCAACAATTATTGTTATCACCTTATGATTTGACATTTCAGCCATTTTTGCATATAAACAACACAAGAACAGGGTAAGATACCATTTAAGGCGCAGGTTCTTTTGTCGTACTTTACTCTGACCTTGTGTTGTTTTTTCTGCGGCAAAGAGGTCTAAATTGAAAACCATCATCATAGGCGGGGCCACGGGGGGAGGGGGGGGGTTCCAACCTCATCCCCCCTCAGTTTTCTTAATTGGTATTTGTATATGTACAAGCACAAGTACGATCACACCCACACATGCATATCGAGGAGTCACACCGCCCCAGGCTCCAAAATTAAAACACTTGAACAACAATTAATAATGTAGCGTACACTTCAACGCGATCTCGCGTTGTTTTATGTGATTGTTGGTATGTACTACTCCACATCACTCGACGTTCTTTTTCTCCAGTTCTAGCTCATAAAATGTTTTTTTTTTCTTTTTTGGTGCTGACATATATAAAGTTCTTATGAAACCGCTGTTTATTTCGCGTGGAATGCTTCGCATTAAAAGAAAGAAGTGATTAAGGAAGTCAAGGGCGGTTAGACCGGAGGCCGCGGTTGTGAGAACTGTAGTTTTCACTGTGCTGAACGCAACTATTACATACGCTCGCCACAGACTGTGGCCAGCACGCGTCGCCCGCTCGTTGCGTGAGCCGGGAGTGTGAACGAGGCACGAGCCACGCCCGTGCACCCGTTTAAATGTCGCCGCCGCTGCAGCACGAAATGATTTGTCAGATCTTATTTCTGTCACGGTGAAAGGACGCGGGCACGCGAGTGCGTGACCCGTTAGCCTTCAATATCCTATATGCGCGCATACCGTAAGTAATACGCTTCTAAGTAACCATTAAAACTGGGCCGAAAGAGAGAGAGAACGAAAGAAAGAAGGAAGGAAAGCAAGGAAAGAAATTGGTAGCACCTTGACCGGTAAAGAGAGAGAGAGCGAAATGTTTTCCTGCTCACAGGTCGAGATAACTATAGATCGACTGCCCCCGGTAATTTGCGCTACAAATCGAGTAGAGAATCGTGTGTATCTCCCAGCTACGGCAGCCGGTGTATATGAATAGGGCCTCGACTGCTGTCCTCTTGTGCATACGCGCAGGCTGGGCACACTCTGCATATTTCTGGCGTCCAAACAGGACGCGAGTTCGGGGAAAATGGAGGCTTGAAGCGACGAGACGTCGTATAAAAATGCTGCTGACGTCACCATCTCTTGTCAGGGTCGCATCTGCTTTCCTTAGCAGCGTTTTCAAGCGAAGATTTTATTGACTCATAAGCGTTGTTGGCGTTGCAGGCGTCACCGAAAAAAATAAAAGAAAAAAAATCCGGCAGATCCCACGCACTGTGGGAATCGATGTAATGCGAAGCAGCCAGCAAAGAGCTGCATACATCGCTTTGTTTATTTTCTGAGCCGAATGAAATCATTCATGCCATGGCATCTAGTTCACCACATATCGCATGTTTGCCATGCACGCGTGCATGCACAATGTGGTATATACCATGCCAATGAAACGTATATTCTGGTATATACACTGCATGACCCGTGATTTATGTTCATCACGCACTCCTGTCATGGAATACCAATTTTGGTATATATCCAGTTATCTAAACGGCCGGAAGCGCACCATAACAGTGTCATGTAAATCATACCGTACATGACATGCATAACATAATTCGCATGTTAGGACCTGTCATTTATGTTCGTCATACAGTCACATCGCACAATACCAATTTTGGTGTATACCAAACGAGCGAAATGGCCGCGAGTCCACCATGAGCGTGGCATGTAAATCATGCCATACATGACATGTATGTCATGGTTTTCATGTTACCACCTGTCATTTACGTTCGGCATATATTCGCGTCACGCAATGCCAATCTTGGTGTATATCAAGCTAGTGAAACGTCCGCGAATGCACCATGAGCGTGGCATGTAAATCATGACATGTACGTCATGGTTTTCATGTTAGCACATGTTATTCATGTTCTTGATATAGTCACATCGCGCAATAGCAGGTTTGGTGCATATCAATCTAGCGAAACGGCCGCGAGCGCACCATGAGCGTGGCATGTAAATCATGACATACACGACATGCATGTCATGGTTTTCATGTTACCACCTGTTATTCATGTTCTTCATACAGTCACACCGCGCAATACCAATTTTGTTGTATATCAACCTAGCGAAACGGCCGCGAGTGCGTCATGAGCGCGGCATGTAAATTATGTGGTGCATGACACGCGTGTCATGATTTTCGTGTTACCACCTCTAATTTACGTTCGTCATACAGTCGCGTCGCGCAATACCAATTTTGGTGTATATCGAGCCAGCGAAACGGCCGCGAATGCACCATGAGCGTGGCATGTAAATCGTGACATGCATGTCATGGTTTTCATGTTACCACCTGTTATTCATGTTCTTGATACAGTCGCATCGCGCAATGCTAATTTTGGTGTATATCAACCTCGCGAAACGGCCGCGAGTGCGTCATGAGCGTGGCATGTAAATTATGTCGTGCATGACACGCGTGTCATGATTTTCATGTTACCACCTCTAATTTACGTTCGTCATACAGTCGCGTCGCGCAATACCAATTTTGGTGTATATCAACCTAGCGAAACGGCCGCGAGTGCGTCATGAGCGTGGCATGTAAATCATGACATACATGACATGCATGTCATGGTTTTCATGTTAACACCTGTTATTCATGTTCTTCATACAGTCACATCGCGCAATACCAATTTTGGTGTATATCAACGTAGCGAAACGGCGGCGAGTGCGTCATGAGCGTGGCATGTAAATCATGACGTGCATGACACGCGTGTCATGATTTTCATGTTACCACGTGTCAGTTATGTTCGTCATGTCGAAATGTCTCGTCATACCAGTTTTCGTATATATCCATTCATTTAAACGACCGCGAGCGCTCCGAGACCATGTCATGTAAATCATGCCGCACATGACATGCGTGTCATGATTCGCACGTTAGGACCTGTCATTATGTTCGCCATGAACTCTTGTCACGTCATACCAGGTTTAGTATATATGAAATTAACGGAATGGCCGCAAGAGCCCCAAGGCCGTGGAATGTAAATCATGCTGTTCATGACATGCATGTCATGATTTTCGTGTTATGACCTGTCATTTATGTTCGTAATACGGTCATATTATTCCATACCAATTTTGGTATACATCTGATTAACGAAACGGCCAGGAGAGCACAAAGTCGTAGGCGGCTAGATAGATAGATAGATAGATAGATAGATAGATAGATAGATAGATAGATAGATAGATAGATAGATAGATAGATAGATAGATAGATAGATAGATAGATAGATAGATAGATAGATAGATACGCTCAAACTCGCAGAAGTTCGCTAAGAAATGCTTCGCATTTAAAAAGTCACAGTTTCGCCGCAAGGGCGAAGCAATGAATGCGATAGCAAGAAACTAATGCTATGCGAAGTGAGGCTCGCCAATGGATACTCTCATTTTGAACAGCGCTGCTGTTGCAAAGGCGGCCGAAGCAGCGAAGGAAACTAGCGTGCTTCAAGTGTCGAGCAGTTACACTTGATAGTTCACGCTCATCTTCTGTTTGTTCGTTTAGCGGCGTCCCTTGAGCTCGAGTGACTTTCGTACTCTCCGTAACATGAGCGCGGACATCACGGTGAAAGCTCGAAACATCCCTCTTCGCCTCACCACGAGATAACCGCGCGAGCAGACAGCGGAAAGGCAAGGTTCTCCCAGCGCAAATATAAGAAGCGAGCGAGCTCGCCGACGACTTTTAAATCCGCCCGTCGCGCTCCTCGCGCCATCTCGCTGGTAATGAAGAAACGCTTATAAGCGCCTCCCGTCTCTGAGTCCTGCCAGCGGTAAAGGGTGTGTATATAGTGCTCGCTGGTAGCTACCTGAAGGATCTGCGCTTTCTGACGTAGTGGTTAGCGCCACGCGCTGCGGAACGATAGGTCGCTGGTTCGATTCCGCGCTTCGGAAGCATTTTTCTGAATTATTATTCTTTGGGACTTTGATATATATATATACATACTTACACATATACGGCGCATGACGGCGGCGACGGCAAAATTCAGCCGCGACTGTCCATATAATTGCTATCGCAGTGAAACACGGCACCCGCGAGCCCAAAGAAATGCGCCCCTCGAAGGTGTGCCGGTCGGATGCGTATTTGTACGCGCCGTTTTCCAATAACTGATGCTCTCTCGATCGTCGGCTTCTCGGCGATCAGCCGTTTCCCATAGGGCAATCTGGCCTTCTATCGAGGTGACTGTTCAGTCCAGGTTGCCACACGATATGAACGCACGACCGACGTTGTTGCCTCTAGCAACTGAAGTGTTGCGCTGCAAAGCATGTGGACGACGGTCCAATTCCCGGCATGGAGGAAGGAAACAGTTAGGAAGGAGCATTGCGCAATGCGATAGAAAGCAAGAAAGAAAGAAAGAAAAAGAAAGAAAAGAAAGGAAGAAATATAAATAGTATGTCAGGCACGCACATTCCAAGCTTCGCTTGCCCCTCAGTTTCCTGATAGGGCAAACGCGCCTGAATTTCTTTCTTTTTCCGATTTCTCTCAAGCGGTGTAAATGCATAAAACTTCTGCACCTCACCTGCATGCATGGTGTTGCACTACTTCCGACATTGGCCCATCCTTTAACCCATCGACGGTCATGTGACGACGTCATCAGATGACATCACAACATAATGTTCATTAATGACTTCAGAGCATGACTCCTCGTGACGTACTTTTTGTACCGCTTGTGTTGACGCCGAAGACGCCGGTTTTTTTGGTTTTTTTTACTCGTGATGCATATAAGGTTTTCGCATACGTGTCACGATTGCCAGTAAAGACAGCGATCATGAGTGATAAGAGCCTTCGGAACAGCCGCTAATGCCTTTGCGGCACAAATAAATTTTACTGATGCGGCTGGGACACTTTTCTTCTTTTAACACGAAAGTGTTTTATGTCGGGGTCCACCAGGACTTAACTGACGTATTTCCTTCACGGATTTGACGTTGGTAAAATGCACACTAACGGATGACAAGAAAAATTAGAGGATGAAAGTATCATTGACGCGAATTACCTGGAAGTCGAACCCACGACCCCTCGATCCGCAACTGTAGGTCCCGGGCACTCTGCCGTCTGCGCTACCGACGCGCATACACGAGGCTCTACAAACGCGCCTTATACCTCTCATGCATTCTCTCTCGCACGGTGCTCTTGGTTAGCGGGGGTGGTGTCGCCGTCTGGGAGCGGTGAAGTGAACTACAGCATCATGACACTAACGAGCGCTGATAGGGAGGGATTCGGCGATGACGCAGTTAGGTCACCTCGATGCCAGCGAAGGAACGATGGCCCCGCTACCATCGAGGAGTCGCCCTATAGACGCAGTTACGTTCTTTGCCTTTCGCATTCGAAGTAGTGCAGCTTTCACATGCGGCAACGGCGTTTCTCCGCCGCCTACTGATTCAAGTGTGATAGCACCTACTAATAAAACTGCTGCGATAAGCGCCGCATAAAGGCAACGACGTCGACGGTCCAATGTCGCGCCTTGGTGGAGCAAGACACACGCCAGCAAGAAGCGGAACGCCTTCGCGCGTTCACGGCTCATGCTACTAACCTGAAGCGCAGTGTGGTAGTGTATGCATGAGCACAGGCGTAGGTTACCCTATTACTGGGGAGCGCACACCTGGCAGTTTCTCTCCTTAATTGATGAAATTTAGGAGGAGCGCATATTGAGTATTTATTTGTGCTTGTTGACGCCATCTTCGCGCGGAATTCACCATATTCAGTGTCCAGCTGTATGTTAATTACTTCTGCTACCGGGAAGCTTTTTGGCTCTTGCTAGTAAAAAAAATAAATAAGCGTCTTTCTGCTTCTGCCTTATGTCGGAAGGTCGTATCACGATTAGCATAAAGGGTCTGCGCTGGAGACAAAGCGTTCTATCAGTCTTTTACAACCGATTTGAGAATTGCCTATACGCTGTCGCGGTCAGCGCGTGGTCTGCTTGTTTCTTTGGACCAGGATAAAGCATTTGACCGACTGGAGCATGCGTATATCTTCAATGTGCTCACAGCCTTCGGCTTTCCTAATTCATTTGTGGAATTAATTAGGAATACCTACACTCATATAAAAAGCACACTGGTTCTGGACGGTTGGGAAAGTGCTGCCTTTCCCATTACACGTGGGGTCCGTCAGGGATGTCCATTGTCTCCTGTGCTATTTATCCTCAGCATTGAGCCATTCTTGTGTGCTTTAGACGCGGATTCGCGCGTACGGGGTCTTGCGCTTCCTGGCAGCAATGTTGTGAAAGTCAGAGCTTTTGCTGACGACATAACCCTGTACCTTTCAGATGAAGATAGTGTTTCACACAGCCTGCGTTTATTCTTCGAGTACGGTGACATTTCAGGTGCAGTACTGAACTTCTCCAAATCCCGGTATCTATTCATTGGCTCTCCGAACTCCAGACTTAGCTCCGTTTCCCCTATTGAACCGGCCACGTCCCTTCGTATTTTAGGTTTATTATACACCCACTATGGCATTTGTGACTCCGTTTGGTCAACCGCTCTCGAAGAAGTAAGACAAAAAATTCAGGACGCACGGGATTTCGACTTTCCACTTCTCGAGCGAAGGTACCTTGCGCAGACTGTATTTTGCGGTCGTACTTGGTACCTCTGTCACGTGGTGCAGCCGCCTTTACGTATCGTGCGATCGCTGCAGTCGGCATTGTGTTCCTTTTTTTGGTCAGGTGGTACTGAGTTGGTCTCTCGCGCGGCACTAGGACAGCAGCGTGCCCAGGGAGGCTTTGCTTTCCCTTCGGTGTCTATACGCTGCCGGCTGCTGGCACTGCGCTTCCTGTTGCGCCTTGTACAAGGGGAAGAATCGCCCGCGCGCACTCTTGCGTATTACTTTCTGGGCACTCACCTCCGGCATTTGATGCCTAATATGCATCTTAACAGGGGCCCTCAGTCAATAACACTCCCTGCATTTTATGCAACAGCTGTTGCATTTTTTCGCCATGTCCAGTTGACCTGTCCTGGAGTAGATGTGCAGAACAATCCTATTGTTAACACAACAGCTGCTTTGTTGCTCCCGTTAGTTCCTCCGGCTCGCCGTGCTCGCTCTAGTCGTGTGTCTTGGAGCGCGCTAACGGCATCTTTTCTGCCTGGCCACCTGCGGGACTTCGTGTGGCGCCTGGGGTGGGGTGTGCTTCCCACTCTCGACCGCCTCGAGCGGTGGAGAGTGGTCCAGTCCGCAACATGCCCGAACTGCTCCCTGCAGGAAACAAATCAGCATGTTCTGAAGCAATGTGTTATTGCTCGTATTTTCTGGAGGGCCGTGCATGCTGGATTTCGCGGGCTCGGAGTAAATCGCTTCGTTTCTTCTGGGCGTTGTTCTCGAGGCCGCTTCGCCTGCCTTCTCGTTGTTGCCGGTGCTTTCTGTCTTTGGCGCAACCGCTGCGAGGCGGTTGCAGCAGGCCGTCGCCGTCGCGCTCTCTTCCCGATCCTAGAGCGACTGTACTCGGAGCTTCTGTCTGTTCTGTCAGAGGAGCTCTTCTTTCTCGGGGAGGAGGAATTCCTCAGGCAGTGGTCTTGCCCTTTTGTGTTGGTCTGTGACAGACGCGTGAAGCTTGTCTTTCGGCCTCCCTGGTTCTGGTAGGCTGTTGTCTCGTTTGGTGCCGGTCGAAATACCATGTAAATACGCAAAATGTACATATTCACGTTTTATTTGTGCTTTTTGTTTGCCATGTAATGTACATATGTATATCCATCTTTTTGTGACAAATTTGTGTGTGTGTGTATATATATGTTTGTGAAACATCGATTGTACGTGTTGCCTCCGTCATTTCGTGTTTTGTTTCCATGTAACTGAAGTTTGTTTTGTCATTCTCGTAAACGTATGTCTAACAAGCAAATGTTACGTTGAATTGTTATTGATGTTAACCGTCTGTGATAATAAATTTTTCTAAACACAGTCTGGGATCTGAATCGTCAATATATTTCTAAACACTGCTCAAAGCACTGCTCACCGCTCTCTCGTAGTTTAGACTACACATAGCACTCGAAGTCATCTACATTTTAAATGCCTATGCGTTTATATGTCGTCTCCATGAGCAAACTGTCCGCATAGCGGTGCGTGTGTGTGTGTTTTTTATGGCGGGAAATAACAACATCTCTCGTAGTCAATTGAGCACATTGTACTCGTTTGAGCACATAGTACATACTACGCATCGTTCTTTTTGTTTTTGTAACGCGAAAGTGTTTTACGCCGGGGTTCACCAAGACTTCACTGACGTATCAGCAACAAGAAAAAGTTTCTTTGATTCGGCTAACCTGGTAGTCGAACCCACGACCTCTCGGTCGGCGACGAAAAGTTCCGGGCGCTCTACCCACTGCGCTACCGAAGCCCATGCATGAGGCTTCACAAACGCGCCTTATATCTCTCACACATGTTCACTTTCACAGTGACCTTGTTTGGTGGTGGTTGGTGTCGCCGTCTGGGATCGGTGAAGTGAAGTACTGCATCATGACCGTGGCCTCGGACATTAGCTCCCGCAACGCACCGCGCTGCCGGAGCTAATCTCGGAGGCCACGTCATGACACTAACGAGCGCCGACAGTTAGCGCTTCAGTAGTTTCAGATTTCGTTGCAGCGGGAACGGAACGCCTTCCCGCGTTCACGGCTCCCGCTACGAACTCTTGCCGCTCGCGTTTCTGAAGCGCTGTATGGTATATGCATGAGCACAGGCGTAGGTTACCCTGTTGCTAAGGGGGGGGGGGGCACATCTTGGCGTTCCTATCCTCAGATGACGCCACTAGGCGTCATTTTCCTTGTGACGCCACTAGGCGTCAACGTTGCTACATCGTCAAATGGTGTTGTAGCTGCCAAACACCATGAGACCTTTTGAAAACTCTCATACGTCACTGTACGCCTCTTTCAATCTCCCCTGCTCTCGATAGGGGTGGAGGAAGAAGAGAATGAGCCTGTGCGCAGTTAAGGGTGACTCCTCCTCCTCCATGAAGGGTGCGTAAGTATGTGATAGGCGTACATAATAACGCAGCTTAAACAAAAAAAAAAATAGATGCTGACCTGACGAAGAAATGCCTCTTGTCGAAACGTTGTCTCCACTGACCTTGTTCGACTTATAGCTTTTGTGCCTAATTTGCAAGTAATGGAATTTCCATGAATGCACTCGTGCGTGCCTTGATTGATGTCGTGCGCCGCTTCATTCCTAACCGTTCACCAAATGTGGAGAGGTGAAAGCCGAACGACACGCAATGTCGCACTTCATTTTGCCAACTTAGTATGTGTAGGCTGCTTTAGAAATAGTGCGTCCAAGCGGCTTTTCATACGCTAACACTAAAACTCTCTTGTGTACGCCAACTGCGTCCTTTTTGAACTTTATTTGCATTTCTTTCATCAGGCGTGACGATTCGCGTGTCCTATACTTCGTGTTTGCGAAATCTAAAACTGCCTGTTTTAAATGCAACAAAATGAGCTGCGTTAGCCAACATAAGGGCTCTTCGACTGTTCACCTCAGAGGGTCCTTCACTCGACGCTGAGTTAAAGCCGACGTGACATAACATCGAACTTTTGGTATGGCATCTTAAGATCCTCTGTTGTAACGCAAAGAGGAACATTGATGCATCGAGACACAAATCAAGCAGTGTGTGCCCGCGCATTCTTGTCTTCTTGCGTCTATATATTTTTTTTTAAATTACGTGTGCGCGCAAGGAGATATTGGCATGCACCTCGTAGAGGCGCCGGCTTCTTCGCTCCTACGTGCATCATAATGAACGCTTCGGTGAAAAGTCGCGCGGTCCCGTCCCTGCATTCACCTTAGACGAGTCGAAGGCGACCGACCTCCGACCAAGCGATAATCTCTTGTGTTGACGTCACGTTATGTAACGTAAGCGACGTCATATGGTGTCGTGATCACATGATGGTGATATTTTACATCACTCGTCTTGACGCCGCCGACGCCGACGGTCGCATTTCGCGTTTGACGAGGCATCTAAGGCTTTCGCCTTAAAACCAAAAGCATCCAAGAGTTCCTTCGAGTAGTTCGTGGGTCGCGACACGAGCCAGAAGTTCACAATCTAAATTCGCAAGTCAGAACACCCAAGTCCGATGCAGCCAATGTGTCCATTTTCTCCTACCAAACCATCAGCTCTCTCTTCAAGCGCGTTGTGTATACAAACATTTCGTCGAGGCCAGGGACCTCTACCCCCAAAACACCGATTGTTGTCCAGCTTACAGCGTATCTTAGAGAGCGCCCAGCGGCTATGCGTTTTCGATGTTCGTTATGGCTTCGTGTCCATTGCACTCGCGGACACTCGCTGGACTGCGTGTTTGCGACACAGGCGCGCAGCCCTAATATCGCATGAATGAGGAAGGCGGTCCCATCCGTGGCCGACGGACTGCAGCTGCTCAGGCGCGGTGAGGCCGGGACGTGATTAACGAGCTCGTGTCGCAGTCATTACGGCGCAGCGACATTCCAGGACGGACGGGACGTCGTCCCTTTGTTTCCGCACTGACCGCGTATAGCGTTTCACGTGATAGAGAGATAGAGGAGGGAGCTGTAGAGCCCCTGAAGAAGGCTTTATGGACGTACTTTAGCTAGCTTCGGATGAAATTGCCGCCAGTCACGTTCCATCGTGGTCCACGTTTCTCCGAACGTTCTTGGATGTCGCGTTGGCTTCAGGGAAATTGGCGATATGGCGGGGTTGTTCGTGGGTATTTCGCGTAATGATTGATTACGTAGGATGTGCTCGAAAAGTTGAACTTTCGATTCTATGGCGAGATATTCAAAAATACGGAAAACGAAATTCGCGGCGAATATTTTTATGGGAACTATCGTAGTGCGCGGGCCGTTGAATTGAGTGAAGCATGGACGTTGTAGTAGACGCGTGATGTATTATTACGTTCTTATAAAAGCGGAGGAATTGCTCACAGCAGGCAACATCAGCGAACCGTCGGTATACGCTGGTATTGTGTGGTGAGCAAATACGGCTAACTTCACACTACTCTTCATCAAATTTAATTCAATGTTCTAATGTAAACTTCGTTATAAATCGACATCATGGTTCTTGATTCCTACTTTACGTCACTAGGGTTCTTTTTCTGAAACTCTAGCTCAGAAAAATGCCTTTTTCCTGGCCCAGTAACCGCTTCTGAAATACCACTTTAATACCTCTCATAAAGTGTATCGTATTAAAAACGCGCTTGGGCTATGTGGAATCGTGCACTGACTGCCCGCTTTCGTAGATATAGAGCCAGGAGAGTCAGTGAAACACGCGGCTTATATTCTTGAACGTCCTGTATTGTAACACATGGAAGCTTCCACTCGAATGGGTGGTTCAGTGTTCAAGGTCTGCTTCTCTTCTTCACTACCGAGGGAATAAAAAAGCTAATGTGCTGCTCTTCTGGATAAGAGACTGACAGCCGCCTTGCTTGAGGTCTATAGCTTCTATAGTGCCGGCTGTTACTATGAGTCTGTACAGAGCATTGCGGCTACGTCGGAAGAAGCTTGCCACATTAGTCACAAGTCATTGGCTACGAATAGGTTGATTGTGCATTGTTAAAACAGGACAATTCGCCTGTGAGCACTATGCACTCGCGTGGCTCTCTTAGCAGCGGACCGTACTGTACGTAAGGGAAGAAATTTCAGCCGCCGCAGAGCATCGTTCTTGTCTCGACTAAAGTCACTAGAACGGGACACTATAGTGACTTAACGGGACACTAGTGTCACTACTGACTTTGGAGACTAACGTCACTAGTCGCTAGTGAGTTTAGTCTCGACAGCTGTTCTATGCTTATTGTTTATGACAGCCTGCCCAGGCAGAGAAAGAGGCAAATTATTGCGTCGTTTTTCGTAGCGAAGCTGTTTACCTCTAGTCCATGCGTTCCTAAGGGGGGTACTCCGGGTGGCTCGCGTCCGTATCGTAGACTGGAATGGAGAATAGTAGAGCTTAAGTGTGGCGACGTTGCTGCAGTATGTCGTATATATAGAGTACTGCGAGAAACCGGATATGGCGAGACGATGCGGCGTGCTCACGCCGGAAAAACCGGAGCCCTATGTACGGCTCCGGGAGAAACAAGCGGAGAGGCGTCTACAGGCAGAAACGCGAATGCAGCTTCGCTGGAGATCTGTACCTATATGCATAGGCGTGCGCACAGGGGGGGGGGGGGGCAGCCGCCCCCCCCTAATCTCCTAAGAGGGGGGGGCGCAAAATCTGCCCCGTACATTGACCCTTCTAGTCACCTACGAGGCGGGGGGGGGGGCGCTAAATCTGCCCCATACATTGACTTAGTAGGGTGGGGGGGCGCTGCGATGAACCTTTGCCCCCCCCCCTTATGGGGAACCCTGCACACGCCTATGCCTATGTGAATGTTGCGGCCGCACGAGTATTTCTGCCGCTGCCTATTTAAGCCTTTATTAGAGAGTCCTAGCCTTCCCGATATTCCGGCATACGGAGTTCTCTCACAGGCGGCGTGCCTCATAATAATTTCCCGGTGTTGGCACGTAAAACCCAGAAATTATTAAGTGCAATGCACTTATTATACACTGAAGGCGAACGGCGTTCATCCGTGGTCACGCAGTTTTAAAGGAAACAGCCGCCGAGCTTCGCCGCTAGGCCGAGAGAGGGCGCCACCATCCCATTATCCGAAAGTTTCTGAGGGTTTCGCCGCTAGGGGCACTCCTACGCAGCAGCCAGGTATACGTGTGGGCACGAGTTTACATGAAGCCTTGGGTTTTAGGGACAACAATGGAAAGCTGAAAACGTCCGCGATAGAAATAAGTAAGAGACGGTTAGAGTATTGGTGGCAGAAAGGTAGAGATAAAGTACAAAAATAAATAATGGGGAAAAATAAGGTCATTCTGCCTTAAGAGGCAGAGAGATGGACAGTGAATTTATATTTTTTTTTGATATAATAACATAGATTTAATCAATCTGGATAAGGTATTAGGCCAACATAAAACAAGGAAGGGTTTTTTTTTTTCTTCGAGCCTGGTGGCAGACATGTCACCGCCCCGTTATAAAGGGGACGCTCATAGCATCCATCCATCCAATAGGAAGGTGTCATGGACGCCGCTCAGGAGGCTCGCCTGCTAACGGCAGTGCCGACCATAGAGTTAATATACTGACTCTAGAGGAAAAGCTGGGCCGCGAGACCTATAACCACAAGAACGCTGACATCTTGGAATGTTGTCATTCTTGCCATCACATATCAATCCTAAACAAGCATCTGCACAATTAAAATCTTGCGGATATTGTTCTGTGTTTATTTTGAATACTTCTGCGAAAGAATACGACGGCTATTTATGCAATTTACTGCGCGCGGAAAGGAGCGTTTGCAGGCTGGTTAACTAGATGGCACCACCATATCAAGACTCGCGAGTACGCGACTGTGTGCTTGCGGCCGATTGCGCCGGTTTGCGCGTCTTGTTAAAGTCCCTGAAACTTCGTTCGCGACGTGTATCTCGTAGTTGTCATAATGTCCCGTTGTGTGCGTTTTCTGTCGCCGCATACCACTCGACTTTATGTGACAGCCCTTTTTTCTTTCGAGCTGGAAACTTCAGTGCATCAGTGCAAACCAGGACGGACGGCAAAAAGAGATGAGACAAGCCCTGAAAGTTATGTACCAACTAGTCGCAACCGAATTTTTTAATACTTTTTAACGGCGATAAAGCTTCGTGGGCCGTGTAACTTTAGTTTCGATTGAAGCTTTCGGGAGATGTCTCACTCACATTCACTGCTGCATGCTGCAATCGACATTTTTCTGCTTTACGGCTCTCTGCGGCAGCAATGAGCTGAAAAAGAACGTGGATACAGGTGTCTCGCCATTGCAAGTCGAATCAGCGCGCGACCACGGCCTACGGACTTTGCTTCGAGCTGCGAATCTGTCGAGTGACCTTTGTGCCAGCGAACGGAGAAACTTTGGTAGGGAGTGCCTAGTAAAAACCATGCACAAACAGGTGGAAAATTTTAACTGTTATCAACCGGACCAGCTGCACAGACAACCGTACACTAACACACGGCTTCACGCATCAAAACACGGCTGATGTTCTCTGAACAGCGCGTAGCTGGCTTAGGTTGGTAGATTAAAACTGATTACTACCGCCAAATATAGCGAGCGTCTCAGGGTCTGGCAACGCTGGCAACGATCGTTTTGTTCCATCATGGCGGAACCCATGCGGTTATAGGTTTCAATGCATGGGCCCTATGGGGAGCTTTTCCTCTAGAGTCAGTATATTAACACTATGGTGCCGACGAAGAGCGGATCCCGCCATCAGGGCTAAGCGCGCAAATACAAACATAAGGGATAAACAGGGACAGGCCGTGCATAGCACTTGCCCAGCATTCGCTTAGAGTGCAGCTGCCCACAATTTTATTAATATTGTTTACCGATATAATAGTTGTGTGTTTGCCTAGTTGATCTCAGAGTCACCAGATGGCGCCACCGATCCGCTCGCTCATGTTTTGCGCGTCCACTTTTGTAGGCAAACGCCTAGTTAGCGGTATATCACCGCACACACACAAAAAAACGAAAGAAATAAACACTCTGTGTTTGCAATAAAGTTTCTTTCTGCCTTCGAATAAATCAACCATAGTCCATCCATCAGTTATGTTATCTTGTAAAAACTCCAGCGGAGGTTGACATGTTTCTCCGCATAATCTTGCTTTCTTGCACCAGACTGAGTGCATGAAGGAGCCGAGATTAAAGGAAACTGTGCTGGCCGTTGTATTTCATCGCACCGCCGGAGTTCGAGTTAGTTTGCATATTACTGTTCGTTTCCCGTGTCCGCATACTTTTCTGTTATGAGTGGTACGTGTACGAATAGTTGCTCGCTATATCCGGCGTATCTAAGGAAAGGGGGAGCGGGGTCGCTTGCGATGTTTGCTGTGGAAGTATGGCGGAGTCGGGGAAACAAAAAATTAAGCGTTACCCCGAAAATGAAGGCTATGCAATCGTGCATCGAAGACGTTAATCTTCGTGTCGGGTGAAGCGTTGAACGCTCAGTTAATTTTGGACGCTCAATCACCGTCGAGCAAGCGCGGCCTGTTAATTTTTGTTTGTCGCTGGCCTGTTAACTCTGTACTATACACAGTCAGCGGACTTGTTAGGGTTGGTCATGCGCAGGTTTAATCGTTGCTCTTTTTTTCTTTTGATTGTGCCCGTCGACGTGATGTCGAGGGATACTTCCGGCTCGAATAAATACACTCTCATGAAAAAAAAAAAAGTACCTGTTACCCACGGTGCCAATCTCTCCTATGCACACGAAAAACGGTTTTTCTCGTATTAGTAAATTACTCTTTAACGATATCAAAAACACCACGATAGCTGCGAGAGGACACTAGGTAAGCGAGAAAATGCGCAAGAGGAAAACGCGGGAAGCGACGTTACCTTGATGTTGCCGCACTGGTCGCCGTGACGTCAAAGATTTTTACGCTGTCTACCAGGGCCTACGTAGTTCCCAATCGGTTAAATTGGAGTGCATTGTCTTCGGAGGGAGACAGAGACATAACATACCAATTTTAAGGAAATTTCTTTGGGTCAATGTGGCCAAAATGAGAAAAAAACACTTTGACATTCGTCACGTCACCATCGGAGATTTCGGCGGGAAATTTCGATGGGAAACTTTTGACTGATTTTCCTCATCTATTAATAAACCTATGGCGGTGAAATTAACGACACTAGAGTGTTCGGAGCATAATTTATCAGTCTGATAAAAAAGAATTATTGTTTTACTTTAGCGTCCCTTCAGTTCACTAGTAATAATAATGAACGACGGATGGATGGGTGGAAAAAAACTATATTTCGTACCCGGTGTGTTTCTGGGCTGGGCTCCCGCCTAGGTATCGAGTAGAAGGTCTTACCTCCCAGCGGCTTCCTCGGCCTGCGGGATTGCCCAGAGCCAGAAGAGTAGGCAGAAATTTCTTTCGGTGGGTATCAACCATCCTTTTTGTATGTTCGTGCGTGCGTTTGTATGTGTGCGTGTATAATGCACATTCAAAATCGAAAAATTTCGGAGGGTTTCAACCCCTCCGCCCCCGCCCCTCCCTGGCTACGCCCCTGCCCAGAGCTGATCGTCCAGAGCTGAGCTGTGCAGCGCGGCCCGCCAACGCGCGCGGAGGCTGTCGGTGGAGGCCGCGTTATCATGACTGTGTATTAATCCCTGGCAGTCCCATAGGATATGTTCTAAGGTAGCTCGGGCTTCACATTCCTTGCATTGATCGGTCGTGTATATATCTGAATATATAACATGTTGTAGCGCGGGATTCTTATATGACCTGGTGTGTAACTGTCGCCATTGGACAGACCGCGACCTGTTGAGCTTAAGGTGAGGTGGTGGGTAAACGCGCCTCTGTAGTTTATAATGTTTAGTAATGTCATTGAATGTAGTCATTCGGTCATCCCACTCCCACACATCAGAAGACGCTGACGAGGGACCAACATCTGTCATAGCCCGGAAAGGGAGTCCTCGAGCTACGTTGTGTGCAGCCTCGTTAGGGTTGAGCTCTCCCGTGGGGTCGGGTGTGTTGGCTGGGAACCATGGAATGGTAGACACATCTGTCGTCTTGGGTTGTTAAAAAAAAAAAACACTTTTATTAGACATCACAGATCGCTCTTCACTGCGTCTTTCGATGCCCCGTCGTGGTTATGGTGCTCGACGGCTGACCTGAAGGTCGCGGGATGGAATCCCGGCCGTGGCGGCCGCATTTCGATGGAGGCGAAATGATAGAGGGCCGTGTGCTTAGATTTAGGTTCACGTTAGAAAACCCCAGGTGGTCGAAATTTCCGGAGCCCTCCACTATACGGCCTCCCTCATAATCATATCGTGGTTTTGGCGAGAAAAACCCCAACGTTTATTATGCGTCCTTCGATATCCCGTGAAAATCATAGTCGTTTGAACACATAAACGCCGGCAACCATCTATCATTGATCCGTTGGTCTGTGCGATGGAAGCACCGACGCAGGCCGAGGTGCTAACCACACTTATCGATCACCGAGAATGGCGCAGCAAAGAGACTGGCAGCGGCTAATTTAGCGTGTGACGAGGCGACCCACCCGTGAGCGCCGTTTTGAACGCAGCGTACACTGCAGTTAACGCTCGCACGGGAGATCGACTGGTGCTCCCCGGCCGTTGCGATATCGGGCCGGAAGCGAGACAGACGTAGGAGCAGCTCGAAGCGGCGAGCATACCGTAATAAGCGGTGGAGGTCCTCCTTATCGGACGCCTACGGGCATCGGGTCTCGCGCCTGTTGTACAATTATGAAGCGCGTGTGTCGAGGTGGCTGAGTGATAGCGGACTCTTAGAGGAGGAGAAGAGGAGGAAAAGTGGCTATGAAAGGAGGGAGACCGCGGTAAGCTCCTAACATACAGACCTCGTTTCGGAGCGGAAGATCCCACGAGGCATGAAACGGAAGTCAAAAGGCTCCGCGAGCAAAAACAGATAGAGCGGTCTCACCTCCAGGCTCTGCAAAATTAAAGCCTGCGCATTGTTTCAGGCGTATGCGCAGAATGTGTATGCATATCGCACGCGTACATAGTTCACTGCACGCTATCATCGTCTTACGCACTCTATCGTCTTCTCCCCTTTTCCACCACGTAGGATAGCGTACCAAAAACAACGCTCCTTCTCTCGTTCACCGATTGCACGCTTGAGAGCAGCGTGATAGCAGTTCGCGAGAGCTGTCACGTCACTCATCCTACAGGAAATAATTCAGTTGGTGTTGAAGAGTATACTCTACAACTCTGCGTTCATACTATGAGTATTCAACCAATACTTAAATGTTGGGTAATTAAACATGAGTTTTTTTAAGGGGAAGTTAAGATAGCCTGAGTTACTATAGGCTAGTATCAGGGCTGGGCAAAGATACTTTGAAATTGTATCGCGATACGATACAAGATACTCAGGCAAGAAGTATTTGAGATACAGATACAAGATACTGCAACACTGATTGTATCCGATACGATACATTCCAATTGTATCTTAAGATACTTCGATACATTCTCAAATTTGTTAATATATATCTATATAACGCAGCATTAAATGCCTATGCACATAGATGTTCGCTTGAAAATTTATTAACTGCGACCAATTGTGTTTCATTTGAATGAAAACTCTGTTAGTATCTCAAAAGTTTTGTACTTCTTGTTCAAGGTATATCTGTTTCATTCCAAAACAACTTAGTGGCGCTGTTTTAGCTGCTTAATATGACAGCTCTTTATACATTTCGCTGATAGCGGTTCTTGCTTGTAGCTTTTGTAACTGATGGGAGCTAGTCGCTGCTCTGCTTGCTGACCAGCAAGCGGGTTGCCAAGTGACCATATGAACTTCAATAAGAAGCCTCCGCGCGATGGTGCAAATACCGCTGTGGAGTTCTACCTTGCCGGTAAACATATTACGGTTTTCGCAATAACGGATCACCGGACAGGTGTACGTCACCAAGAACATGTGCAGCCCAGAAACGTTTCAGAATAATTGTACAGTTGCGCAAAGCGCTGCAGGACACCGCCGTTATTCACGTTATTGACACTTATAGATCCGATTCACGTTATTCACGTTATCGACACCTACAGATCCGATTATCTGGTGACTAGCAACAGTAAAAGGATTCAGGGAAGCCTAAACAACGAAAACCAATATATCTAAGTAAAATAGAAAAGCGGTTCTGTATCAAACACAGCGAATAAGTATAGAAACACGATACAGGAGGCACCCCAAGAGCTAATATTATTTGTTGCGTTTTACGTTGAAAAACCACGATATGATTATGAAAGACGCTGTATGGAGGGCTCCGGAAATTTTGACTACCTGGGGTTCTAAAACCTGCATATAAGCACACGAGCCTCTACCATTTTCTCTCCATCGAAATCCGGCTACCGTGACCTTCGGGCCAGCAGTCAAGCGCCATAGGCACTGGACCACCGCGGCGGGTAACCACTGATAGCTACGACAATTAAATTCAGTGCCTATGGAACATGGCGTAAAACGACTCTTTGGGACGCTCACGAGAAAAACGGAGCAATGGTATAACTGTGTTTCTCGAATATCTTTGCTAACGCATTTAATATGGCGCCTAATAATTTACGTTATTATAATGCAAACTCAAATTTGCTAATCTACTTAGCAGTAAGCAGAATAATCGTTACTGTATACTCCAGGCGCGCCCGGATTATTATAGATTTGTTCTCAACATCACCTTTATATAACAGTAAATTCAAGTGGAATATAAGTATATAAACTTATATTCCACTTGAAGAAGAACAGAAGCAGAAATGACGCAGACAGTTAAAACTAGGAATAAAGCAAAGAGCTTACATTGGCAGCACGTTAAAGGCATATTGCAGTAAGCAGACCGGCAGAAAAAAAAAACAATACAGAGACATAGGTAATGTACGGGATGGAAAAGAAGGACCCAGCTAAGAAATAACTTCTGCTAACAACCAAATTATGATTTTAAAAACTCTTGAATAAACGAAAAACAGACGTACGCCAAGATAGCGTCTGTACCGATGCTGGTACCGATGCTGAATTTAACAGAACAAGCGTTCACCTATAGGTGAACACTTGTTCTGTTAAATTCAGCATCGGTACCGTTGGTGCCATAACTGTTAGAATCTTATTTGCATATAAGTCAATCTCATTGCATGTAATGCAAACTTATATTCACGAGATCCTTCAAATCACCTAAGTGTGAAAGCCACGAGAGGCAAAGCAACCCGCCATTCTTGCATTCTTCAGACTTCGTAACGAAGCACCACACAACAGGAACTTCGATAATAACTTTATAGCGGCATCAGCATGTGTACGAAAGACGCCAAACGCATTGTAGTACGCGGCACGGGAGAGTGGCTAAGTGCCGGGTGCCATGGCACTGACCAAAACTAAAAAAAAACGATTAAACAAGAATTTGGCTGGGCGTAGACGTTAGCGCGCTTGTCTGACGACGCGAACGCCACCTCGTAACTCTGCTCAACCAATATATAGGGATGTTCGGAGCTTATCGCCTATCCTCGATGGAAAAGTCTTGCGTAAAGATAAAATGATGTCACTGCCTTTAGTTTTATTCCGGTGACTTAGTGGCAGCAGTATCAGCCTGAGAAGCTCGAGCTCAGCCGACGTTTATTGCTTCGCACGGTGGTGGTGCGATTGCAGTATCTTGTATCTTAAGATACACGATACATTCTTCAATGTATCGGTAATACAGATACAGATACTTGTTTTGCGAGACGTATCGCGATACAGATACAAGATACCCAACACGTATCTAAGATAGTATCGAAGATACATGTATCTTCGATACTGCCCAGCACTGGCTAGTATGAATAGCATGCGTATGGTACAATTGGCTTCCGACGCGCCCTTCATTTTTAAGTTTTTTGCTGAAGTTACGTGGGACGACCTGTATATTGGGTCCCATCTTAGTACCGCTGTGCCCCCACTGGATTTTCTAATGGAAATAGGGGTACCCCGTCTTCCTGCTCGGTGGGTACTCGTCTCGAGATTCTGGACTCTCCGTTCTACACCCTTCTATATGTCAATGCCCTTCCTTCTCTCCTCACGACGTCACACCGTACTTGAAATTGAGAAGGGCAAACTCAAAGTATATACAGAAGAGACGGGAAATGGCTCTCAGCCTATATAAGATGTCTTCCTCGAGAGCATCCTCCTATTGCCGCACGGACGGATCTTTTCGTGTCCGAATATATCGCTTCGAATCACCCGGCAGTCTGCAGAGGCACCGTCTCGCGACAAACACTGTAATCATAGAAGAAAAGCGACCCTTCTGTATCTTTGCAGAGCTCTCCGTTGTTCGCTCAGAGCAGAGTGGGGCTGCGCATCCCGGCGCGGAAGCATCGATATCGATAGCGCGCCCCTTAAGTACTGTATATACTTGCGTTCGAAAGGTGGGTCACTGCGGCCCGTTTTTTGTACGTAGAGACGCGTGCAGAATCTATGGTAACAACGGGTGTCTGCGGTGGCTACGCGCCGCCCCCACAATAAGACAGCAGGTCTAAGACGTGAGCGGAATACGAGTAGGTCAATGTTATCCATAGTTCGTTTGTGGAGTGAGCATGTGATCCGGCCTCGCTCAAAGGCTCCACAAGGCAGCTTTGAGCAGCTATGTGGCGAGGCCGACTTTCGAGGAAGTCGTCGTTTATAGTGTTCTTGCGGCCGGCCTACGCAGTTGGCTTCCTTACTGAATGCTATCAGACATCCTCTGTCCTTATACATTTTAAGGCGAAAGCCTTAGATGCCTCATCGAACGCGAAAAGTGACCGTCGGTGGCGTCGGCGTCGTCACGAGGGAAGCAAAAGATCATCATGTCACGACGGCACCCTGTGACGTCATCATGACGTCACGTGTCGTCAAGGTAACGTGCCGTCACATGATGACGTCATCACATGACATCATCGCTTGGTCAAAGGTTGTCCGATCCCGGAGGCACCGCAAAACCACGTGAGGCGCAGAAAGCTTCCAATGCCTCTGATCCCAGAGGCACTGCAGAACTACATTTGGTGCATAAAGCTATCGGGGGAATCAAAATAATCGACTGAGAAAAAAAAAGGATACATATTAGCGCAAACTAGGAAAGAAAGTCATTAGAAAGAAGTAGAGAGGAAGCAGGAAAGGTCGGGCGCTAAACTTCAACTGGTTTTCTGAAAGGTGAAGCCAACAGAATACACAACTTGCGCATGCGTGCGTCAGTATCGGCAAAATGCAATCACACTGACATATCGAAGAGCTGCATCTCATCTTGCAAACGTCAAACAGGAGGAAAAAAATGATGGTTTTCGGTCTTCCAGTCGTCTTATAGGTGAATGCATACGGGGCCGTTTGAGTTTTGCTGCATTTTAAGTTATTGATGTAAGCATATATATAAAAAAACACGTAGAGAGAAACAGAAGTGGGCTGGCAAGTGTGTCACGATAACTCCAGAATGCCCGCTCGCTTTTTGACGGAGTTCCTTCTTGCGTACTATCACGTCTACAAAAAAGAACAAAAAACAAAGAAAACAGACCAGGAACCATTTGAACATGGCCGTCACGTTCAGGCAACGACTTACAGCTACTGACGTATGATAGTGGGGAAGCTTATTCGTTAGGTCTTTTAACTAAGGCCTTAAGACCTGGTGTGCTCTTGAATGTTGCACTGACTATATCATCGTCCATAATTTAATCATTGCGAGGACGCGCATCGTTATATTAAATTAGGTGGGCCTTTGTAGTTCGTCGACTGTAACTACTCCGTCTCCGGGATCGACCTAACTTTGATTGCATTGTATCAGGGATAGACCCGGGTTTATTTCGATCGTCCCGGCATTAGTTACATTCTGTTTGGGATTGGCGCAACTTTTAGTACAGTGCTTCCGGTATCGGCCCATTTGACTGGCCCTTGCAGCAACCGTTTACGCTGAGTAGTAGATAAGAGGCAAATAAACATTTCAGTTAAGAGAACCCCCCCCCCCAAACAAAAAAAAAAGATGGAAGCCCTTCCCTTATGGGAAAAATGGGAGCAATCGAAGCTTCGCCTGTGCGTGCCTAACCAACTAAACTTCTTTCTTTCTTTGTTTCTATCATTGTTTCTTTCTGCCTTTCTTTCTATCCCCGGCAAAAAAAAGCGAAACGGCTCTGACATCGTTGTGGGCGTGGTGTGAGGGCGCGCCTACGCAGTTGGCATCGAGCCTAATGTCTCACGTTCCGGCGCCGGCGCCGGAACGTGAGGTCATGCGTTCATATCCAGGCAACAATGAAATGTGGCAACGTGAAATAACAAGTGGTCCTGATAAAATGTCATATTGCCATATAAGAAACGGCAGATCATTGACAAGCCCATAATTATTAGAAAACGGCACGTACAAATACGCGTGAGCCGCATTTCCGTACCAGGCCGGTGCCGGGTTTTTCGCGTACGACAACGCCGCCACCGAAATCTGTAACTCGTAACACGCTTCGCTTGAAGAAACAAGACCCATGCTGTAAAGGCAAGCCTCCGTCAAGACGTACCTTATCACACAGTATGGACCGCGTGCCGTCACGCGTTCAAAGGAACAGCGTGCTTGAGAAGACGTGGAGAAACCAACGCGCGGACTTGACGTCCATCTCCCTCGAAACTCCTCGCACGCAAGTTTGCCGATTCACTTTCATTTCCATCTCCCCTGCGGGCTTTTCCAACTTCCGTTTGTCAGAGCTCAGTCCGCGATCGTATAGACGTTTCGAAAAAACGTGGCCTTTCATTCGCTGCGCCTGTTTGCGAACGACGACGTTTGGACAGCGCGCCGGAAATAACTGCGCAGCTCCGATGTTCTCGCGTAGAGGACGCGAGTGTGAACACATAGAAAAAAAAAAAAAAACAATCCTTTTGCCCTCCTTTGTGAGCCCTGACTTTCCACGTATATGACTCTCTTTAAGGAGGCACGTTAACTCCCTGTTTGGGGTCGCACGACTCCGACGTGAGTATATAATAATATATAAGAGTAGATCACTGGTATTTTTAGTCATATACGTGGCATGTCACTACTAACAAAAAAAAAGTCAAATGACTCTTTTTTGCAAGGCGATCGCCTTTTGAAATGTCATGATGACGTCATAGTCATGACGAGTATGACGTCATCATGGCGTTAACTCATATTACATTACACCGAGGGAGTGCAAAACCGGAGCCTATGCAGAAAGATTGCAATTGCCCCCGATCTTGGAAGCACCATGTTAGGTGCGGAAAACTTTCGGAGGGGGGCGGGGTTGATCAATACATCGACTAACAAGAAAAAGAAGATAGTTTCCGACTTCGATTCGTCTCATGCGAATACATAAGGGACCGCGCGAGTTTTTGTTAGTGTGGGACAGCACTTGTTCTACAGTGCGCGTGCTCGCACGCGCAGCGGATCCAATCGAGTACGTTGCTTTCGCATATCCTCGTTGACCTCATGCGCATTCTTGGCTTCGCTCAAAAACAAATGTTTCCCTGACTTCGTAGAAGTCTACTTTCATTTCCTGAATTCCATAAACAGTCGGGCTATTCGGTTTATATATAACGCGTTCTTTTGGATGTCCTCTTCGTGTTTTGAAAACGCCATTGTGTTTGACGTCGTAACTGTACATTTTCAGCGCCGACAAAGAGCTTCAAGAAAGGGAAGACAATTGACAACCTCGGAGCGCAGAGTTGTTTGTGTTCTCGCGTTTGTTCCACGCTCGACACACGTTCAATTCCGATGGTCAGCGCCGACTATAGACCGACGCAACGTGGTTTCGGTATGTCTATGTCAACCTGTCTTTGTCGCTGTTGACTTTCTGTCCACGAATTGATTGCATTATTTGCGGTTCTCGAGGCTATCTATCTATCTATCTATCTATCTATCTATCTATCTATCTATCTATCTATCTATCTATCTATCTATCTATCTATCTATCTATCTATCTATCTATCTATCTATCTATCTATCTATCTATCTATCTATCTATCTATCTATCTATCTATCTATCTATCTATCTATCTATCTATTTTCTTTCTTTCTTTCTTTCTTTCTTTCTTTCTTTTCTTTCTTTTCTTTCTTTCTTTCTTTCTTCCTTTCTTTCTTTCTTTCTTTCTGTTACCAGGTCATAGTGCTTACACCAGGCGCCGCGGTTGCTGCCACTCTCGTGTTCTGTAAAGCACACACATACACAAACAAACAGAGAGAGAGAGAGGAGAGAGAGAAACAGTGACCGTGTCAAGCAAGCTCTTCTGTTTTCTCAGAGCTCGTCTAGGCTGTCAGCTTATCCTATAAAAATACAGTACTGGATTCTGAGAGACTTACTTCTCTGCGTGCTGCGGTCTTTGTTGCAGAGCGGTTTTATGTGTTTTTTCTCTCCACGGGCGTGCGTATTTGTATACACGTACTTGCGTGTGTTTTGGAAACCTAAGAAAAAAAAAAAGACACTCTTGCCTGGGGTAAACGGATTACGTGCAATATTGCGGTGAAGATCTTTATGTGGTTTTGTTCGTGCCGAGAAGGAGAACTGTAGTGGATGTTTTTCTCCAGCGCAGAGCTGCAACATGCACGAGTGCTTGTATACAACGGCGGTACTGGAGACAGTCATTTCTACGTCCACCAAAGCCAGAACCTCAGTTGGATTGCGTGGACTTGTTGAGAAGTAGCGGAGTCCCTTCTATTTCGTTCCAGTCTGTGTGTGATAAGCATAGGTGGGAACACAGAAGAAGGGGGGTGGGGGCTGCCCCCCTCCCCTAATCATCTAAGGGGGGCGTGAAGTCTGCGCCATACCTATACCCAGTCGGATTCTTTCCGTCATTGTTTAAAGTGCAGACTTACGGCCATGCACTTTCTTGACGATAATGACGGCTGAGGGTTCCTGATATTGCATTTGATGAACTGTGTACTTTACTTCGCGCCTTTACCCCAGGAAAGCCAGGGACTAAAGCCAGGCCCTTGTGAGATGCGCGTGATATCGCTTCAGTTTTCTATCAGACTCGGCCATTGTGTAGAGGGGGGGGGGGGGGGGGTGGCTGTGATGAAGCTTCGCGTTTCGCGTTCGCTTCTGGTCGACGCCATGACGTAGTCACTCCTGCAGTCACCTCCCTACCATGCAAGTTGATGTTGACGACGATGTTCATTTATCACATCACTCGTACCTACGATGCGTGACGGACCAGAAATGGGGTAGCCGTACTTTCACTTAATGTCCTGAAAAACTGCGTACTGATTTAAATATTTTTAAAATTAAAAATAAGTAAGGCAAATAACGTAGAAGTTACGAGCTTTGTGCTGTTAGACCTGGAAGATGCAACAGGTCACCGTTATATAGAGAACAAGTCAGAATTTTCGCTTGCAAACTTACCGCGAAAAGAACTTCTAACACGAACAATAAATGTATCGCACGCATTTTCTTCTTTCTTTTTGTTGTTTTTTTTTTCTTTCACTTTTTCTTCGTTACCCGGTTTTCTGCCGCGGTGTTGCAGTGGTTACGATGCTCGGCTGCTCACACGAAGGTCGCGAGTTCGATCCCTGCCGCAGCGGGCGCATTTCGATGGAGGCGAAAGGATTGAGACTCGTGCGTTACATGTGCGATGGTCGAAATTTCCGGATCCCTCCGCTACGGCGTGCCTCATAACCATATCGCGGTTTTTGCGCGTGGATACAAACTTCTGGTTAACCTCCCTGCCTTCCTCTGCTCTTTCTCTCTCTCTCTCTCTCTCTTGCGCGTGAAACCCCTGCAATTATTAAGGCGAAAGCCTTAGATGCCTCATCAAACGCGACAATTGACCAACGTCCCGCGACAGCGTCTCCCGTCGGTGGCGTCCACACGAGTGATGCAAAAAATCATCACGTGATTACGTCACCATATGACGTCGTCATGACTTCACAAGTCGCCAGAAGTTGTGACGTCATTGTGACGTGATCGCGACGTAACGTCACATGATGACATAATCACATTACATCGTAGCTTGGTCAAAGGTGGGACGACCACGGAGGTAGTCCAAAACCAGGTGAGGTGCCTCCGATCCCGGAGGCTGTGCAAAACCACGTTAGGTGCAGAAAGTTTTCGGAGGGTGGCGGGGCAGGGTCAATACATCGACTGAGAAGAAGAAGAAGAAGAAGATGGCTTTAGCTTTCCAGTCGTCTAAGGTGAGTGCATGAGGGACCCCGGGAGTTTTTTGCCATTATTCGTTAAACGTTGGGAGGGAGATAGGGGGCGGGGCTTTTTCGTGCCTCGTAAAAGATGTCGTGCATGCTGGAGCATGCAAGAAAATTCGTTAGGGAGCAGCAGGCCTACGACATTGTAAAGGCGACGACAGCCTCTCACGTTGCGTGCGCGCTTTGAAAGTGTCGTCACATATTTTGCGGATTCAGCTTCGTGATGCATTGCGAAACACGTAATGCAGAAGAAGCACTTATGTGTAAGTCTCGGAGAGAGGCTCTACTCAACTGTTTTACTGATGCAATGCGACACCGTTCTTGATCCAAGCGCATAGCTTCAAAAAAGGATGCTGCAACTATACATTTATGATATATGCGTGGTGATGCAACAGATGTGCATCAAATATTCAACGCATTGGAACGGAATGCGCCCGTGGCCGGTAAAAAAAAAAGTTATAAACGTGGTTGCTGCAACAGGGCCCCTTTCGTATAACTCCAAGTATGGAATTGAATAAGAAGGTAGGGAAAGAGGGACCCGAATCGAAGCAAAGAAACAAATAATGATGCTTCGCAATCATTGGAATTTCAGCGTTCGCCGTTCGTGTATGTTCTTTCCCAGTCTTTGCCGAGCAGTTTGCGTTTGTGCTGTACGTTTATCGCTTAGAATATTGACTTCAGTTTGAGATTAAAAGAAGGAAAGGAATCGAGTATCTTCCTGCACTTGATATCGAAGCGCTCTATCCAGGAATCTTTTCGGTTTCCCTCTTTCTTGCTTATTTTTTATCGCTGTAACAAAATTTGATTCTGTAGAAGATGAAACGCAACATAACTAGCTGTTAGATCAACCGTACTAATAGTGGAAAATGAGTTCCCGCGCCACCGTTCGATCGCCTTTAACGACTCGCCATGGACCAGCCGGTGTGACGTCGAGTATTGGTTCGTTGAACTGGAGGACGGTTGACGGCGTCGATGTCGATTACCTTCTGACGATTTAGATGGAAACCTTATGCGTTTTCCGAAGTAGCTAATGCTGATGCGCCTCCTTGTATGCCAGTGCGTTTTACTGTACAGTACCAGCGTGCATAATTTACGTACTGCCGTTATTTCAGTGATGGTCACTGTGTCGCCGTTAGCTGGCCTTGCATGCAATGCCACGACAAAGCCTTATCTTAAAGCGATACGAGAACCTCGTGTTGCTTTAAGGGGAGCGAAAAATTTGGGGAGGGTCTGCCGCCCCCTGTGCTCACGTGAGCCTGCATCATTTCCTGGCGCGTTATACTTAGGCTTGACGAAGTCCCGGCCATTTCATTTACGAAAAGAGACATTGAATCAGATGTTAATGAGCCAGCTTCGTCTGTGAAAAGTTTCGGCATGCACAAAACGCCGCGACACGCTCTCTGCTCGAGTGTCTCCATCCTGCTAGAGATGGCGCTGGCTTGCGCCTCGTCATTCTCTCTCGATCCCCGTTCTCTTCATCCTCCTTCTTCCGAACTGCTGCGCGCGCTGTGGTGTGTGTGTGTGTATGTGCGGCGTGAGTGCGCGTGTGTGCCACGCCTCCTCCTTGCTGGGAAAAGCGGCGGTGGCGGTGGTGGTGGCAGCGGCGGCTGTCGCAGCAACAAGCGGCGGCGCCGGCCGATCGCGGAGAGCAAGCAGTCGGTGCTCGGCGTGTGTGCGGCACTGTGCGGCGGTCCCCGCTAAAGGAAAATATCGTGTGCCGAAGTCGGCGGCGTGGCCTGACGCGACGGACGGCGTGCGCTTGGATTGAATCGGCTTGGATCGACGGGGCAGGCAGGCGATCGGCCGCTGAAGGAGAGGAGCGGTGACAAGTGCACCACGAAGTCCAACTCGACGAGGCGGCGTATCACGGTCCGTACGTCTCGAACAAGAAGCACGCTACCGGCACGACTGGAAGAAGAGGTCGGTGCAGTTGTCTAAAAGGAGGAGGGGGTGGTTCTGGTTTTTGTGCGCCACTTGTTTTTCTGCATGTGTATTTCCTTCCTTCCACCCGTCGCGGTGGTCTAGTGGTTATTATGGTGCTTGACTGTTGACTCGAAGGTCGCGGGATCGAGTCCCGCAGCGGCGGCGCGCTTTGCAATGAAGGAAAAATGCTAGCGGCCCGTGTGCTTAGATTTAAGCGCACGTTAAAGAACCCCAGGTGGTCGTAATTTCCGGAGCCCTCCACTACGGAGTCTCTCATAATCATATCGTGGCTTTGACTGGTGAAACCCCAACAATTATTTCCTTCCTTGCTTCGCTAATTTGACGGAGGTCAATCGTGATCGTAGCGTGAACGTGCGAACACGCGGTGGAGTGGTCGATGGACGTGTTTAGACAGTGATTTGTCATCGACGCGAAAGCTTTGAACTGTGTTTTGTGTTGTTGGTCCTCTTAACGTCGTAGAAAACCTGCTATGATTGATGTGGCAGGGTTTTCTTCGGGTGCAAGGAATAGTTTATCCGGTGAAATGCGTGGGTTTACATACCGTTGCTCATCGGCACAAATGATGACACGTGTTGCACGAACGCGGGACGCGCTATCAGCAGCATGGCAGAGATATACGTAGCTGAGATATACAGCGGTCCCGGGGCGCCACTCCCTGGCTACGCCACTGCGCACAGTACACTGTACCGACTACGCATCGCCTCTTGGACAGATCGTACAGTTAAGGAAAATATGTCGTTTTGCTTAGTTCTGTACTTATTTTTACATGAAAAAGAGCTTAGCCTTATCGCAAATCTGTAAAAGCAGCGAGGCGTCATTATGAAAGAAAGAGAGGGGGAGAGAGAGAGAGACGTGAAAGAAAGGAAGGATAGAGAGGCTAACTATAACAAATATCCGGTTCGCTACCCTACGCTGAGATGTGGAGAGAGATGTCAGAGATAAAAGACGCGAGGGGACACATAGAAACAGAGCATGCGCACACAGCCACCGCCGTGCACAGCACCCGACGACACTTTATCAGCGATAGATCCATTCATGCAGCTCTGTTGTGACATTACAAGGGAACTCTGAAAGTAACTATGCGAGCGGCATCATCGCATTTCATGTCGAGCGAAAGTAACACTATTATATGCACAAACTTTTTTTCCACGCTTGCGTAATGTTCAACGAGGTCTTAATTTTTCTTTCATCCCTCTTTCCTGTTTTTTTCTCTTTTCTCTTATGTTTTCTCGATTCACTGTAGTCGAATGAAGTAAACCGGTGGACCGGCTTCATTACATGGCCCGCCGGGCACTTTGCTTGCCTACTCAAGCTGCGTAGAGAACCTACGCGTGCTCCGAGCCTCTGAAAGGGGCAGACCATTTCTTTGTGTTAGCAGTCGCGTTCCCCTGCACTCTAAGCTTGGAGCCCGCACCTTCATTACGGGTCAAAGGGTACGCGCAGGTATGTGCGTGTGGCTTTATCGTTTTTGTTTCTTGTTTTCGTTTTGTATCTTCATTCTGGCTTAGTATATGGGCGAGCTCTTTCGCTCACGTGACGCGAGACGCGAGTTAACTACGGCTTCTTGCACAATGTGCGTGTCGTCATGTATTTCACTTACCGTGTAACGGCGTGGGAGCGCGTGGTATAACGTTACGCGTCTGACGTGTGTGCGTATATATATATATATATATATATATATATATATATATATATATATATATATATATATATATATATATATATATATATATATATCGTTACGGATGATTTTACGGCTATGCGCAGTTGATGTGCGCGCGCTTCGGAGCGCGTATGCGCTTAGCGCTGTTAAATTGCCACGAGAATCAAGAGCGAGAATGAAAGAGAAAAAAAAAAAAAGGCAGGAAGGTTAACGAGACACACGTCCTGTCCTGTCCGCCATCGTGTGAACCCTCGTTATACGACCACCCTTTATGTTATTGCGTGTGTTTGTATGTGTTCGTATAATGTATGTACACATGCAAATTAAAACTTAAAACCCTCTATCCGTTGGCTTTGCCAGAGGGGGGCTCTGGCAGTGCCAAAGCACAGTATTAGTGCTGGAGAGATAGACTGTGGGTCCCCAAGCCCTTGCGTCCTTTCGTACTCTCCCCGCTTTCATCTGTTCGCCATCCGCAAGGGGGCCTCGGCACTAAAACTGTTAGAGTAGAGAGTTTTAGTGCCGGGGCCCCAAAGCGCTTTGCGTGCATGTCTTTGCGTTCCTTTGTATTCTGCTTGGGTGCGGCTGGGTGTACAAGGGGACGCAAGAGCGGGCGTACACAAGCGGCTTGGGGCCAAAGCACTAAAGCTCTCTATACACGGGGACGACTTTTCTTGGCAATGAAGGGAAGGCAGCAGAGCCAAACTACGCGTGTGCTACCGCTGAAGAATGTTGTCTCACAATTGCGTCCGCGTTTTCTGCGTGAGCATTAAACAAAACACCGTTGCTTTATTTTCTACAGGACGCTGTTTGAAAAAAAGGCGCTGCACGCCACCAGGGAGATATATTTGTTTTACTTTAAGCAGCGTCATTTAGCGTTTTTACACGTGTGAAAGCGTCGCACCTTTTACGTGCACCTCACAGTCAAAATGGCGTCTTCACCCTCCAGTTTTTCCGAAGACTTCCCGAAGGATCTTATGACGAATTTCACTAACAAACAGCTGTCTAAGCAGACGAAGCAAATGGTATGCAATGTTATTATTCGAGCACGGCCGCTCGAATAATCTAACGGCCGTCACAGGACATACGGAAGGCTAACAAACTGAAACTTAATTCGAAACGCGTGCCGAACCGGACTACTTCGCGGAGCAGTACATGTGCAGTAGCTCCTCCCGCATAGCCTTTCCTTCAGTGTCAAGAAAAGTCCGCGAGTATAGTAGAAAGTGTTAGTGCCGGCGGCCCGAAGACTCTTGCGTACGCACGCTCTTACGTTCCTTTGTACTCTCAGGCGTACGCAAGTATAATACAAAGGAACGTAAGGACGTAAGCCATTTTGGGGCCCCCGGCACTAAATCTCTCTAGTTATTTAGTGCCGGGACTCCCAAGCGGCTTGCGTACGCAAGCTCTTAAGTTCTTTTGTACTTTCCTTGGGGGCGGCTGGCGAACAGAAGAAAGCGGGGAGGGTACAAAAGAACGCAAGAGCTTGGGGACCCAGCGGCTAGGGGTCCCGACACTTAAATTCTGCAATGTCTGGTCTGTCAGCGAAGTGCGCGAGATTGGAGGACTGAGCTGCTTCGCCTCCGCGCAGTTTTATGGCTCTACTTAACCCGTACACTGTGCGATTGCAGCCGAGAGCGATGGCATAAAAAGGATGTCGTGCATTCTCCGCTCCACGCCTCCGGCTTTTCACTCTCTTGCGCCGTATGGCGTGCGTCACACTTTAGCATAGCGCTATTCGACTGAATTCAATCTTTTATTAAGAGAGGAGGTAAATCCCTGGAGATCCATCGTCCGCACTTTCTAGCCCTGCCGCGAGAACAAAGCCTGACGAGAGGGAGGGCGTGGGTAAGGCTAAGTGGGCGAAAGGGAAGCCTGGTAGAGAACGGATAACGACGTGGAGAGGGTCAAGCTGGGTAGAGAGGAGGAAAGCAAAGGTGAAGCTATGACGGGAGCGGAGCAGGTAGCGTGGAGAGGAGGACCGGCTGATAACCATTGCAGAAATTAGGCGTCTCATTCTTCCTCTAATCACACAATCAATCAATAACCATTCTGGAAAAGCTGAGGGTATCGCATTCGTTCTGGAATGTTTGACAATCGCGATGCTACAACTGATGCCACGTGCCCCGTTTGTTTAATCAGCCTTCGCGACGTTAAGTCACTTGATAATCTTTTCGTGCATGTTGCGTGAAGGGTAGCGGGAGTAATAGCTGCACAGAAGCATCTTTACTAAAGCTCCACTTCCAACACGAAAGGGGCGGCGAAAGCAGTAGTATCTAAAAGAAATCAAAACGTGATGAGGCGAATGTGAGACACTTTAATAGATACAATAATAAATCTGATTTTTTCAAAAGGTAACGTTCAACTGGACGCTATAGTTGTTGATTAAAAAGGAGAAGGGGAAATACAGAGGCATGTCGAAAAGGAATGATATTGGTCTGCAGTGACACACTTGGGCAAGTCAAGCGTATGCAATAAACAACTGGTGCAAATTAGCATTGAAATTGTATATAAAAAGAACATTCTTGCTTGCTCTGGTATTGCTTGATGCGATATCTGTCGAAGGCACCCTTATACCCTTGTTACACAGGCAAGTAAACCGCAGTTACGATCTAGTGGAGATCAGTGGTTACGACCAACCACGGTTGAACCACGGTTAGCGCCAACCACGGTTCGCCGATGTTACACGGCACACAAGCGTCCTCGTTCAAGTCCTATTCACACTGGGGAATCCGCCGGCCACAGCAACCGGCATTCTCGTGCCGCCGAAATTCCGCATTGTTCATACTACTCACCAACCACACCGCCGAAGTCTGGGCGCCTAGTTGTCATCGTTCCTTCGCGCTAAAGAACGCTGGCATCGACGCGCTCGGCGTTGTGTTCGCGTTTCGTTGTGGCGAAGCGCATAAACAGGAGCAGGGTCATCGAACTGCTGGGCCTGCTGGAAAGCAACTTTCTGGCGATGTCTGACGAGGAGAAACATGCATTCGCCGAACAAGAAACGACGCAAGCAATTGTGGTTGGTTCGCCCTGTTTTGCCAGACGCGAGAAGCTTGGTCGAGCCGAGATAATGCTACCCGTTCTGCGAGATCGCGATGGTGTATTCCAAAGATGCTAACCGCGACAACACTTGGCAGTTGTCGAGAACTACAGGATGACTGCGAAAGACTTTGCTGTCGCTACGGGCTTCAACGGCTGCGATATCACAAGCACGCCACAATTTTTCGAATGTTCGACTCGTTCCGATTGGTTCGCGGTGAGGGAATCCGGCGGCAGCTGCCGCAAAAATCGGTCCTCGACCGATCGGCGCGGAAACAACTTTTCCGGCGGATCTCGCTGCCGCCGAAGCGGATTCCGCGCGCTCTCGCCGCCGAATGTCTCAGTGGGAACGCGCCATTAAAGCGGACTTGCCTTGGCGTGAATGGCTCTGCGTCTGGCGGCAGTCCGGCGTTCAACTCTGCTGTTATTGCCGCGTCCTCTTTCGCATTCCTCGAGGTGCTCCGTAGATGACGCAAATTGTTTTCCCAAAGCCTAATCAGGCGTTCCGCGGTTCGTGTAGGCCAATTCGTTTTTCACGAACGCTCGCCGGCGTGCACACGTCCTCCTGGAGGCAGCCATTTTCTCGGTTAACTGCCAAACCGAGGTCGCCAAGCTAGGTTTGGTACAACCGCGGTTAGCGACACAACCGTGGTTTCGCATACCGTGGAACATAAGCGAACCGCGGTTACACTAACCGAGGTTTAGGCTGTCTGTGTAACAAGGGTATAAATTGTTCATTATTATGTTCAAAACACCCATGGTGATTGTCAAGCTTAACGACAGTAGAGACACTGGGTCCCCAAGCTGCGTTGGGTAGGCTGCGCTTGCGTTCGGGGGATCAGAAGAGTTTGAGAATTGGGTCAAACGCAGGCTGCGTCGGTTCAAACGCACGGGGCGCCACACGTGGCTAAATTAAAATTATGCGAGGCACGGGTCATACTGCGTCGTGGCTCGCGCTGTGTCTGCGTTGTCTCGCTAGCGACCCAAGACGCCTTGGGGACCTACGCTAGTTTTTTTTTTATTTTTGGGTATTGGGTCAATGCGAGCGCAAGGGCCCAAGAGTGGCTGGCGTTCTGCGCATGCGCCCTGGCAGCTTGCAAATTTCTTGGATCCCCAAGCTCCTTGGGGCCTCAATTCTCAAACTCTCTAGTACTTCGCGAATAGCCAGAACTAACCTGGAGACCCTGCTACGACTCCTCCCTTTGTCAGGTGGGATCTTTGCGAGGTTCAATCTCATTATGAAGCCAAAGCCTTCTTATTTTTTTTCTCTCTTCCACATATGCTTTGTTGCATGGATTGCTGCGTGAATGAGTGAAGTGCGCCCGTCACAGAAAGGGTGCAAACAATATTGTAATATTTAAGGGATAATTGCGAATCGTAATGGTTTACGAGGCCGAGGGGAAGACTCCGCATTGACTTTGACTACCGGCAGCTATTTTGACATGCACCTAAATCTAAATATACGGTTATTCCTGCATTTCGCCCCCGTCGAAACGAGGCCGCCGGGGCCGGGAGTCGAACCCGCATCCACGAGCTTAACAGCATGGCACCTTAGCTCAGCCGCTGAGCTATGTCGAGCGAGCACGGCGACAGCGTAATCGAAAATGGTGACATTAGACTATTTTAATTTAGCGTTAGCGTGATAGCGTTTACGTGCTCAAGCTGTGACTGTGGCGTCACCTAGCGAAGGACGAATGCGTTAAAAAACCCGCCTTGCGGTGGGCGCCTGTGCTTCGACTTTAATTGGCACTGGTTTTAATCCGATTTGTAACGCACGCATCGCAGCACTTACACGTCTATTAAAGTTTGCCAGTTAGGTAACCCGGAAGCGTACGTCAACGTTGACCACTAGCTAACCAGTGAACCTCCTAAGCCGCATGTCTCAGCAAGTCGACCGAGAAGCTACACCTCTTGACTTTGGCGATCGTCCTGCGGTGGCTTTTATCGAGATTTTTTTTTTAAGCAATACATTTTAAAACGGTCGAAAATGAACGCTGCAGCGCCATCGCGTTTAGCTTTAACACCAGTCAGTTAACCGGTTTGCGAAACATTTGCGTCTTAAGCGTTGAATCTGCACAATCTCCCTTTATTAATTTTCACGCGCTACTCATCGGTGATGCGTCACAAAAACACGATCGTTCTCTTCAACATTGTGCTTTGCCAGCACTGTAGGGAAATATCTACGAGGCACTTGCTTTCTCCTAAGAGACTCGTGAATACGTGATCATATTTCATCCGGGGCCATCTATTAAATCTCTTCTACATAAGGCGCGCACCGGGCTGCAGGATGATTTCATTTTTCATTTGATTCCCATTCATCTTCTGTCTGTCACGATGGCGGTCTTACAACGAGGCGGTACCGAACGTAAAGCAACAGATTTGCGTTACGTCTATGTCGTGTCGAGAAGGATTGATCCTTTTCTCAAAGGAAGGGGGGGGGGTTGCAAGCGCTGCTGCGCTTGCTGCGATCCACCGGCCTTTGTGAACGACTCTAATTGGAACGCCCTTCCTGTGCGTGTGTGTGTGTGTGTTTCTTCTATTTCATGTACGTTCGCTCTCTTTCCAACCCATATATTTCTCCATCCAAATGCAGTGCAGCAAACCGAATACTATAGCATCTGGTTAAGCTTCATGCCTTTTCTCTTCATCTCCCTATCTCGAGGTGTTTTCCTAATCAAATGACGTCGACATGTGGAAACGACTGAAGTGGGAAGGTAGTTCCGATCCTTTGTTGTGGCAGTCGGAAGTTAAATTCTTTCAAACGCAAATTAGTGCGTATCCTGTTGGAACGCACACCTGGAAGGGACCTTCATATCCGGAAGAGTATGAATAATACCGGCTGGAAAACGCCGGTCACTTCAAATACTGATTTAAATGATAAGTTTTTTGTAGCGAAAAAGAGAATAGAGACGCGAGGTATTATAATAATATTGAACCAGAGCCTCTTCACGCAAAATTATAATCATAATAAAAATAACAAACAAGGACTTCGACCTCGCGTAAGAGAAATTACATGGTGCAATTAGGTTACCACATTGAATAGGAACATGCTTTTCTTAAAACATCCTGCTAATGTAGGAAAAAGCTTACGCCAAATGTTTGCAAAAAACGCATATGGTGCGGTTACGTATTAAGTTACGTACATATGCTCTCTATACTTACGGATTTAACTGCGCGTTAACCCGTTAACCTGCCATGGCTGTTGAGACGTGGTAGACTCGCATGTTGCTGATGACGGAAGTCTAGCAAATGTACATTTCACGAGAGGTGCGGAAAACCGTTGGATTCTTCTTGCATTGACATCGTATTGATCGATGGAGTAGCGCTTACACTGCCTACGCAATATCTCCTCTGCATCTAGCCGACTATTTCCATAAGCGCACTCACTTCTACGCTCACCTTGTTGCTGCTTTTGTACGTTTTTCGCCGTTGTTATAAAAGAAAGATGAGCCGTGCTTGTCTATAAATTTCAAGTGCATGCGCTCTCTCCTTCAGATTCGCCTAGTCCGAGAAGACCTATCCGTATACCGCGCTGTTTGAGCTATATAAGCTTGGTATAAGCTAGCCTGCTGTTGCGGCAAATGTATCCCCCGCGTTGTTGTCGCTTCAGTAGACTAGAATAATATATGCAAAGCAGGAAAGTGCTAGGCGAAGAAACTGAGGCGAGGTATACTGTTGTCTCGCACCGCAGTGTGCCCGTGTTGTTTCGTGTTTTGTTTGTTTCCGTATCCTCCCTCGTCTTATAGATGCACGCTCAGCGTCTATGTAGATCAAGCAGCGTGTCCTTATGCGTGTCCTTGTAGCCCTGTACTTTCATTCGTGCGACAGAGTCTGTTTATACGCGCAAGGGCTGTTGAATGTTTATAGCCGCTCGTGATCGATCGATGATCGCCGTGAACAGTCGACGGCTCGGTTTTTTTTTTTCTTGTCATTAAGATGAAGCGCTTTCTCCGCATAAATAACCCTTTGCTAGGAAGAGGAACTCCAGGCGTCGCCTCTGGCTTGCATCTTGTCTGGGCTCTGAGCGACTCCGACTGTCAGTACACCCGAACTATACGTATATACCACAGTCAGACGAACGCATACTAAATGAGAAAGGAAATGGTAGCGCGCGATAAGTTTCGCCGCCGACGTGTTCTGGACCGTTCTGAGCATGCGCACGAAAAAGACGAGCAGGGTCTGTTTGTTTTTATTTGTTTCGTGGGTCAATGCGGTCGCAGTGCGTCACAGCAGCTGGCCAATTAGTCAGGCTATTAAAATGTACAGAATATCATTAAGTTTGTATTTCTACCTCCCACCCTTTCTCCTTATATTTATTCACCCCCTCTCTTTTGTGTGTGTGTGTGTGCGTGTGTGTGTGTGTGTGCGTGCGTGCGTGTGTGTGTGTGTGTGTGTGTGTGTGTGTGCGCGCGTGTGCGTGTGTGTGTGCGTGTGCGTGCGTGCGTGCGTGCGTGCGTGCGTGCGTGTGTGTGTGTGTGTGTGTGTGTGTGTGTGTGTGTGTGTGTGTGTGTGTGTGTGTGTGTGTGTGTGTGTGTGTGTGTGTGTGTGTGTGTGTGTGTGTGTGTGTGTCTTGAATGCCCGCTGGAGGTGCAATAAGCGCTGGAAGCCATGGGCTTCGGGTGTTCAACCTGCCTAACGAGAGCGAGAGAGAAATACTTTAAAGTGCTGGAGATGTTAGCCTGGCTACTCGCCTGGCATGCTACCCCAGGTGCTGGGGGAAGGTTATGATATATACACTGATAAACACTTCACAGCACACACAGCCGCACGCACACACAGATTACACTACTTACAAAATTTCGTTAAGGCTCGTGGCCCGCACGAACGTCAACAATGTTTTCGTGGCGCGTAACGCACAGCTGACGCTTTGCCATAGGCCGAGAATATGCCTCAGTTCTAAGCTCGAGCCCCGTTTAAGGTGTAATGCCTGCCTTTAGAGACAGGCACATATATAACATACTTCACATGCTTCACATGAACACTGAAAGTGTATTTAATGTTTCTTTCGGCTGACCATGATGGGTCTTTCGCTAAAACGCGACATTCAAAACCAATCCTGTTACCATATATAAGTACTTATTACTGTAGGTATACAGATTTGACCGCCGACGGAGATGTGCACGGATCGAAATTCGGTCACCATTACCCTGCGTGTGGTATCCAGAGCTTCAATTTGTGAACTTGTTTGCATCGGCCATTAACGACACCGCTTTCATTTGAGACGCGCCCAGCATCGATCCACGTAACCACCCACCTTGTGTGCTTGCACATTCTAGCTTGCATCGCGGAACACCAATTGAGTTGTCAACTTTAGCTTGCGTGAAGGCGAGTGACGCGCACACGAGAACCTCCGCGGTAGAATCAGAATCATGCTATATTTATGTTCCAACACATTTGTGGGGGATCCGTCTGGCGAAAAGCTGCGACAAACAGCTTGAATCTGCCTGGAGTACCTCACATGGCAGTACACTCTTAGAAAAAGAGTTAGTAAATGGTTAGTAAATGCTTGCATTTACTAGTTTCGAGCGTATTTTACTACCTTTGCGAAATCTGTTTACTAGCCAGCAGTTAGTAAAGGTCGTAAACTGCTGCCTTCACTAACCAGAAAGTTTACTTGGTGTTTTTAACTAAGTAACTACTAGCCACCCACGTTGCCAGATCTTTCGTAGATGCGCAGTATACTTTGCCGTAATCGTGACGGTCTTTAGCAAAATTTAAAGACACTTTAATTTTATTGATTACCTTGGAATGAAAGTTTCGTGCTACGTGATGACACGCATAGAAGCAAATATAAGGGCTCACGATAATGTGTAGAAAACATCAATTATTCTTCTAAATTCTATGGTTGCTAACCAGTACACGGTGTGCTATCCCAAAGTAGGAGCATAAATAGTCTTCAAGCCGTTGCTAGAGTAGATATTGGCTACGTAAAAGTCTTGCTATTCTGTGTGTGCGCTTGCGTGTGTTCTCATTCGTGATCAATTCATGCCTCTATGTATGTTGCTGTGATGTGTACTTACCATGCTAATTACATGAAGTAGTTAGCGGCCATTAGTTAATGTACGAGGACAATGCCACTTAGTTTTTTTTTAATCCTTTAGGTACTTTTGTAATAGAATCATCTTGATATGGCAATGCACACGCACATATAAACAAAATAGGATTAAACCTCTAATTGGCTAAATGTAGTAAAGTTAATACGGTTAGTAAGTTGCTAGCGCGGTTACTAACAACTTAGTAATGGACTAGTCATTCCAGCTAGTACTATTCACTCACTAACTAGGTAGCAAGTTCCACTAACCTGCATTTTACTACCTTCACTTACTAAGAGGCTAGTGAATTTTGTGACAAGTAAACTGCTAGTACTTTGTTAGTGAATATGCCGACCTTTTTTTCTAAGAGTGTATGTCTACTGTCGAGAATGCAACATATAAGACACTCATCTTCTGCAACACATAGTGCTGTGGCTACGTGGTGTTTTCTTGCGGAGCTTGAGGTGGTGTGCTCGATTCCCGGCAGTGCTTCGAGTAGGAATAACTGCTGTAAAATGTCCGCGTGCTCAGATATATCTGCGTCTGTTAAAGAGCCCCAGGTGATCATATTTCGTCCGGCGATATGGTTGTGAAGCGTGAATCAGGGATAAGCGACACAGAAACGACGAAGGCGAGCGTTTCACCAACTTAACAAAATATTGAAAAAGCAACTACCACAAAGCACTGTCACCTCAATACAGTGTGTATCGTAATGTAATCTCGCTTTTGTATGTGTACGTAGAACCCCGGAATTTACTTTAGTAGGAGTTCAATCCGTGATTGCGACGGAAGGGCACGCGTACAGAACGAGTGCAGAGGGTCACGGACGCCTCGTGTAGTGTGCGAAAGGCTGCTACTTCACTGCATCGATTTTCCAGAAGCACCTGGGGCTGTTTTCAAGGCCCGTCGCATCTTCTTTATTTTTCTTGTTTTTGCTGTTTTTGTCCTGCTCTTCGTGCTTTTTTTTTTTCTTCTTTTCTTCCTTTTCCTTCTGGCGTAGGCACTGTTCGGTGCATTAGCTCACGAAGCCGACCATGCTGTCGTGCTCTCTCGTCGTTCGTTCAGCACTCTCACATCGAACACTTTTGCTTTCTGCATCACCGCACGCTTTCTTGCGCACCACTGCGTGTACTCGAGGCAGGTTTACGTGTTGAAAGCCCTGCAGGTCGAAGATCCCATTCTCTCCCTCTCCCTCTCTTACCCTCTCCCCTGTGTGTCTCCTGTGTTGTTAGTGTACATGCGAGTGAGTTTACTATGCTGCATCATTTCTCTCACTCTCGCTCTCTTTCTATCTGTCCAGTTTCTATGTATTCGTCGTCTATTCTTTCGTTTTCGTCCCGCGCGGTTGTTAGCGCTAACGCTTGCTTGCTCTCTTGACGAGCGTGTGTGTCGTTCGTCTAAACTTTAGAAGACGTAGTGTACACGTAGTGTGTAGCATGTGCTGCGCCTTTTCAAGCTTGTTATAGATAAGTGAAACGCCGGCGGGCGTTCGACTTGTTCGGGAATCGACGATCTATAGATACTCTTTAGGTCCCCTGCCTCCGACGATTCGGGCCGGAGCTTCGTGCAGTGCGGCTGAGGAAACGCGGTGTTCGAGATCGACCCCTCGATCGCTTGTGCTCTTCGAGCTGCGTGAGACGTTAAAAGCCCTATGTAGTTCTCGATGAACAAAGTGCGCAGGCATTCAGGCGGTAAGTTGGGCCCGTAGAGTTTCACAATAATGCACTAGATGGAAATCTGGCGCAAGAGTGTGTGGAAGCTGCAACGCATTGCGCTTCAGCTAGCGTGGGAATGATGGATAGTGCGTGGATTTGCCTAAGCTTCCTTCTTTCCTTTCGGCTCCGTGTGACCTGAAGCCGCTTTGTCGCAAGACATAGTTCACGAATTTGAGCAAAAGTTCAGCAGTCGCCACTTCACCGCCTTGACACTTTTATGGCTCACCATTTCAAATCGGCTCACGAGGTTCACAACGAGCCATTCTTTTATCCGAAACAAAAGCCAAAACAACAATAAACGAAGCCAGAAGTGAGTTCGAAGCCGCAAGCGCACGAAGACTATACGCAAATCGATGTGCCACTCATCGTTCCCATGGTGGCTGAACGATCGCAACGCCGCCGTTCCCAGTAGTAAGTATTGTAGGAAACTCTGTGGTTGGGCCGTCCCGGCATGCAGCGCCGGAAGCGCCTGTCGGATGTGTTTCCTGCGCACCCCAGTTGTAAGCCGAGTGGCGCGCGGAGACCTCGCGTCTCATCGCTCGCTTCACGACTGTGCATACTGGGGCGCCGAGTAAACTTTAGCGCTTTCAAGCGAGTTTTGAGGTGGAGTACGGCATCCATAATACAGTGTTTTATTTTTCCATACTGCAGCCCCGTTTGGCTTATTGCAGGAGTGGGGATCATACATCACACATCAAGTGCAGAGAAAAGGTCACGATACGGCAATTCACGAACACCTCCTGGTAAAGAACTCCAGTGTTCAATTGTTGAGGGGAAAAATACTGCTTGAACATGCCAGTTTTAGCTTGAAATTTTAAAAGATATAGTTTGTGAGAGCTGCGAGTACGGAAGGGATCAGCGAACTGGCAGTGTCTGTAAGCATGGGGCTTCGTTCGTACACCCCGGTGCTTTGTCTGCAGTACTGTCGCCTTCCATGCATTAACGCGCTGTACTCGTTTCGACCGTATTTCTTTACTTTCTTATGCCAATTGCAGAGCTGAAGTTCAATGTGATACGTGTATTGCGGTTACCGTCCCTTTGTGTTAAGATTCTACCGTCGTTGAGAGATGGTCATCGAGGTAATGAAACAGCGACAATAACAATAACAACAATCAACGAAACGTGCGAACTTGAAGTCTTATCGCCGCCGGTACTCGGACTGACGAACCGCGCAGGTTTTTTGAGCACGATTCTGTGCCATACACTCAGCTTCTTCCAAAGCTCGGACCACCCGCGCACTTGAAACGCGAAAGGCTGCAAAATTTCTTTCTTTCTTTCTTTCTTTCTTTCTTTCTTTCTTTCTTTCTTTCTTTCTTTCTTTCTTTCTTTCTTTTTCCTTTCTTTCTTTCTTTCTTTCTTTCTTTCTTTCTTTCTTTTTACGCTTGGTCACTGGTCACTACCGAGTTCCTGGCGCCAGCAACTAGGAAGAGCTCGCTAACGACCTCAGTTTGTCTGGCGCGCCTGTGTTGTGCCCGCGAGGCGAAAATGAAAAGAGATATACAAAAGTGAAAACGAGAGAGCGTGGCACTTGCTCTATGCAGGAAGAAGATTCCGAACGCTATTCCGTTGTTTGTGAGGAACTGGACAGAGGCAGGGTGCGCGCACCTGCCAGCGAGAGAAGCGGCACAAACCGTTTCGCATAGTCGGCACGCGCACACCGTTCTTTTCAAAAAACCTTCCATTGCGACCGAGCGCCCGCGGCTACGGCTATCTGCACATGCGGTCCATAGACTGAGGCACCACCGCATTGTATATATCCAACACAGCACAGCCCTCGAGAATAATGGATAAATAGAAAGAATACAGTGCAAGAGACATACTAAACCCGTGGGCCTCTGGGCTTTTCACACAGCGTGCAAAGGTATTCGATGGGCTGTATAAGTATACCATACGTGAAGCTAAATTGTTACCGCGATAATTTATTTTTCTATTGGCCTTTATCTGGCCACCCGTTTATAGACTTTTTTCCCTCTTTTATTTATTTTTGTTCAAGTCTTCGTCATTTTTTTTTCTTTACTTTCCATCTTCGCCCCTCTTTCTCTCCTCCTATCTTCCTTTTGTCTGTCCCTCCCTCCCGAAAAGAGTAGGCAGGCGTTGTGTCTCTCTAGGTGGCAGTTGTCAGCCATCGCTCTCCCCGATATTCACTGTGAACTTGAATATGTGTACTGTGAATATGTGTACGCATATCAAATAATAATAATTTTAGAGTCGCTGTTGATTTCTGCTCGGTTTCCTATCACTCAGACAAGCTCGCTCTTCATCTCATTTTCCATCTCAATGTTTTGATATGTTAAGTTAAGTTTCGCTTCTCGATTTCGACGTGCACGCGGTGGCTATACGCCGACGCCGGGGGGCTCCTATCTTCCTCACGGTCGGGACAACCACGCGATGGTAGGTTCATACAGCATGAGCATCAAACGACCGGCTGCTCCCTGTAGTGTTCGTGACCAACCCCACGCGTGGTCGACGAAATGGCTTGATGTTGCTTTCCCACGACATATACTGCATCATAAACTGTCCTGGCGACGCAGAAATAAACAGTATAAGCGGCGAAATGCACGCGCAGCTTGCCTTCCCAAGCACGATCTGCGAGCGTTCGCGCGTGATCGCCGAGTTGATGGTTGGTAAGGCTTTTTTGGTGGTTGTCTGTCATCCTGTCTATGTCTTTCTTTCTGGGCGACTACATCCCTGCTTCGGCTTGTACGTCAGATAGTTCGTCAGAGCGCCTACAAATGAGACAGTCCGGTATGAAGACTCTATAGTTGACTCATCACTCGCTTCATATATCAATTGCTTGCGCATGTGCGGACTACTCACGGCCGTCTATGGCACTCGATATACACGTTCAATTTCGCTGTCTGGTTTCAAGGTTGACTTGCAGTTTTCTTTATTGACATTCCGTTAAATGATGGATTTGGGGAGAACTTAGTGAGTTATCCTTTTATTGCTCTCTTCGGGTGCTCTGAGGTTGTTCTTAGCATTTTTAGATTGTTACTCCTCTTTCGCCTATATTATTTATGCGGCGCACGTTAACGTTGCCATGAGATGCTGGGAGGGAATACGCCTTCCTGGCTTTTTTCCCCTTCACTCTTTCTTCTGTCGTGTAAGTCTTCGTGGGAGAATAGCATGTGGACTTCAGTATATATACTGTAGAAGACAGCTTTTCTGAAATTGTGCACTTCACGTATACATCGCTTTGTTTGCGCTATACGGCGCCACGAATTCTGGAGAGATAAGAGATACGAGGAAAAATGTGTGGATATACGCTTCACGTGATTCGACGCAACGTTAAGCACCACACATCGAAAAAATTATTCTATTGGAGGCGCCGCATATGTGAACCTATATTTACGGCCGAACTTAGCGGAGTGATACGTTTCTTTCTTCTCAGCGGGACCACGGTACAGCGCGTGTGTTTGCGAGGAAAACATAGTGCGTCGTGCACTATGAAGCATGAAAGCGCACTAATAATGCCCGATTCAACGTAGAACCTTACTTCGTCGGGTGGTAGTTGTAGTACTGAAAGTAGTTATTCCACATGAAGGCTTCGCATAACGAGAAAATAAACCGCCTTGCTAAGCGCACGGAATAATCGAGACTCCTATATTACCGCGCTACTTGCGTGGCTTCCGCAGCGTTCCTGCTATTTAGTATATGGTACCGCGGCTAAGGTTAGCCACGTTGTGTCTTGCTTAATTTCTAATCACATTTTCCTAATTAGCCAGCTAATTGGAACGCATTACTGCATAATTCAACGCAGAAGGGCTCTCTAGTCGGCGGGGACGCACGACTGACGTTCGTCCGCCAGCTCTGGAGCTCTAACCAACCAGCATACACTCAAACGAACAGTCCCGTCAGTGGACTCTTACATAATACGCTCCCCGGACAGCGGCGTTGTTTGTGCACCGCACTTTTATTTGAACTGACATAACTCTCACGGTGCTCGTTCAAGGTCGAATGAGCTTGCGTCATCCAGCCGTGGAATCGTTTTTCAGAAACCGCCGCGCTGCCTCATACTCTGGCTGAATATATGGCGAGGGATTCACTTTTGTGCGCGGAAACAAAGGAAACGAAGAATGATCCACCACGTGCGGCTGGCCGACGCGGGGGCCTCCGTTTTAATGAGATAAGCGGGTGCATGGCATATGGAGGCCACGTCTTGTGGACGTGCTCCGGGTGCTCCCGTCGTTGCAAGCCGCGCTGCCAGCGCTCCCCCGGTCGATTTGTTCATCGCGCCAGTCTACCCCTCCCCTCCAACTACGTCTGCCCCCGTCCTCTCGGTGCTTTCTTACCTCTCCGGCTCGCCCCTTTATAGAGGAGATGTCGGTGGTGGATTGGGATGTGTCGTCGAGAACGTTTGCCTTTTGACTGAACGGCTAGTGCAACAAACAAAACACAAACAAACACAAACAAACAAACAAACAAACAAACAAACAAACAAACAAACAAACAAACGAACGAACGAACGAACGAACGAACGAACGAACGAACGAACGAACGAAACAATGTTATATATATACGAGGTACGGGAAGCATATCCGACGCATTCTTTTGTAACCCTCATAGAGCGAATCTCCTTCCCATCTTCGTCTTCCACCCAATCGTCCGATGGGCACGATGCGACATGCGTTCCTGGGGCCACTTCCAGCCACTGTCTTTGGAGAGAGACGCGTTCCTTAGCAGGGCTGTGACCGGAAACCGAGTCTGGAAGTGAGTAAAGGGGTGGTGCCATCAAATTTCGAGGCTATAACAAGCCTGTTGTGGGTTTCCTTTGTATGCAAGGACATTCCACACGAAGGTTCGGACACAGCAAACGGTTAGCATATATTTTAATTCACTTCCAAAGTGTACCTAAATGCTCATTCTCCCGATCGAAACCCATCGCTAGCGCGCCAACACTGACGTAGATCTGTAGGATGGGCAACGAAAGTTGTAGTGACGTCACACCAAATCTGCTGTAGTAACGTGAGTGACCTCCGGACCTCCGCCACTTCCGCAACGTACGTACCGGCTGTAGTGAACTAGAATACATTCTAGTTCACTATAGTACCGGCAAAGCATCGGTGGCTACATCACTCGCCGAGTTTCGATCGCTTCCTGGTCATGTGCGTCACAGCCTTGTGTGGTCACGTGACCACGCCTCCTACACTTCTACGTCACTGCCCAACCTCGGCGCCCAGAAACCGAAACCGAAAGTTGTCCAAATAAAAAGGCGATATTAAATTATTTAGCGAGAATACATGAATTTTGGTGCGTGCATCATGCTTCCTGGAGCTATAGGAAACGCTTACAGCAAAGAACGCGCAAGCCACAAATTTGGTGGCACCACCCCTTTAATGTAGAGGAAGTGGAAACCGGTAATGAGTTAAGAGACTGTTAGTGGAAAGCTAGAGTGAATATAAAAGCCGAAGTGCATAAGTGGAAGTCTCTTGTCTTAGAAGCGCTGACTGCTTGGCCAGTTGGTGCGTCATTTTCAAATCGCTGAGCGAAACAAAACACAGTATACACGAAAAAACGTTGTGGACAGGGTAGACGTTCTATTTTGTCAAAGAGCGTCTATCCTGGCCGCAACGTTTGTTCCTGTATTGTGTTTTGTTTCGCTCAGCGATTTGACAATCTCTCGTATTAGACACCAGCTGCCTAAGTGCCGAGGAAAGAAAGAAAGAAAGGATAGATAGATAGATAGACAGACAGACAGGACAGACAGACAGACAGACCAGACAGACAGGACAGACAGCAGACAGACAGACAGACAGGACAGACAGACAGACAGACAGACAGACCAGACAGACAGACAGACAGATAGATAGATAGATAGATAGATAGATAGATAGATAGATAGATAGATAGATAGATAGATAGATAGATAGATAGATAGATAGATAGATAGATAGATAGATAGATAGATAGATAGATAGATAGATAGATAGATAGATAGATAGATAGATAGATAGATAGATAGATAGATAGATAGATAGATAGATAGATAGATAGATAGATAGATAGATAGATAGATAGCTAGATAGAAGATAGATAGATAGATAGATAGATAGATAGATAGATAGATAGATAGATAGATAGATAGATAGATAGATAGATAGATAGATAGATAGATAGATAGATAGATAGATAGATAGATAGATAGATAGATAGATAGGTGTAGGTAGGTAGGTAGGTGGGTGGGTGGGTGGAACGGACGGATGGATGGATGGATCCACACGTAGGGAGGCTTACTGCTAACATGAAATTATTTTTAAAATTCGGCCAATCTTCGGAAATCAGTGCCTTTCTTTCCTTCCAAATACGACCGATCAATTGAGGTATACACTTGCGTATTGCGTCGAAGTTCTACGTAACACCGAAGGGTAAAGAGGCAGAATTCCCGGGCTGTACATTTGTCCTCGCGTTGCTCTCGTAATCGCGGACCGTGCAGGAAGCGAGGAGCAGGCGCGGCACGCCATTCCTTCATGCGCCCGTCGCGATGCCGTCGTCGCCGACGTCGCGCCGTGAATCTTGATGAGGACGCGCAACGTCGGACGGCGCCGCTGCGTTGCCATCTGGGACGACGCGAAGGGGTCGCGCGTGCTGTCTGCGACTGGGCGCCGTTCGCTGGTCATTGACCAAGGCTGGCACACACACACAAACACAGTCATGCGTGCAGTCGCAGCCACGCGCGCTCACCTTTTATTGAGCGAGCGAGTAAGTTTAAGTTTTTATGGAGTCGGCGCATAGTTTAAGTTTTTATACGTCAGTGCAGTCAGTCAGCTCAACACACACACACACACACACACACACACACACACACACGCACACGCACACATTCAGAGCGAGCACGAATCTGTGCGGATTTTGTAATTGTAGGGACAATTTATTTATTTAATGAGTTACTTAGGTATTTACTTATTGAAACAATACTGCCAGTAATTTCATTCGAGACGATCGCAGGAATAACACATATTAAAGTTCAGCGCACCTAAAGTCATCAAAGAAAAAAGACACGGAATAATCACTTAAGTATAACTAGTAAGTAGAGGACATCCTAAACACTGTAATGGTGACGGATTGTCATGGTACTCCCTGCGCTCTCTCTCTCTCTCTCACACACACGCACACGCGCACGCACGCTCGCCCGTTGACATGACTTCTCTTACGCAGAGTTACAGCTCATCTATGTACCTCCGGACTAAAGAAAAATCTTTAAAAAAGCGAAGTCATACTGGCGCGTTCGCGAGGAACAGTATACAGGGTGGCCCTGCTAACTCCAGCCAGGTTTTAAAATTTTGCCGACGCACTTTTTGACGACGCGACCAAATGCATGTTATTGCACGGAGTAGACAAGAAAGCTCAACATCTAAAGGGCCGGACATGAGTCGTTTTGCGGACCGGCAGTCTGAAACCATGCAAAGGTCTTTTTTTTTTATATGCTTGTTGACGAGACTTGGTGTCGCCTGTTCGCAGCGATACGTTCTTTCCGCTCCTCGGCTCGATAATACTCGAGGAAAAAAATAATGATAAAGTGCCCCTCGGCGCTCGCTTGTCGCGCAGTGCACGCGGACGTCGGCAACGTTGTTTTTCGCTCGACTGCGGCTTAGTTCGCGACTGCTGCGCAAAGGGGTCGCTTCGTTATTATTTTTTTTTCTTTCGTTTCGCGTCTCGAGATAAGTTCTTGCGAGCTTGTATATGCGTCGTGCTTTCTAACAAATCGCGAGCAAGCTCTCCCTGTACTGTGATTCTTCGTCAAAGCAAGATAGTGATCTGAGAAAAAAACAACAACAAAATAACTCCAGAACTTGCAGCCTGATACTATATTTCTTCAGTTCCCTGACACTAAATGCGTTCCCGCGACTGGACTTAACGTATCAGTCTTTCTTACTGACTGTGTTTCTAAGCGAAGCTTTCGTAACTCGCAGATTTCGGCGGCATCGCACGCGACGAACCTGGCACCGGCGAGCGTAAAGAAATGCGGTGTTCTCGGGTGTGCCGGTTGCGTGCGTATTGTTTGGGCCGTTTTCCAATAACTGATGCTCTCTCGATCGTGAGCTTGTCTGCGATCAGCCCTTTCTGATAGGGCGATCTGAGTTGTTAGTTCACATTGCCACATTTCATTGTTGCCTGGATATGAACGCATGACCGTCGTTGTTGCCGGTAGCAATTCAAGCGTTGCGCTGCTAAGCCTGGGATGAAGGTCTCATTCCCGCCATGAAGGAAGAAAACAGTTAGGAGGGAGTGTTACGCAATGCGGTGGTTGAAATGAAGAAGATAGAAAGAAAGAGAGTAGTACGGCTGGGAAGCTGACGCAAAGCTTCGCTTATCTCCGTTTTCCTGATAGGGCATGGGCTCCTGATTTTGTTTTTTTTAATAGTTGTCTCTAATGTAACCGTATGAACTTGACTTAATTTCCTTTTTCGAACTTCACGTTCACATTGCCTGCTATATTCTTATGGTGCGGGCTGAGGCTTCATTCTTTTTATACCTCACAATAAAGAATGACATTGAGATTAAGTGTATTGGTCGTATACTTTCATATGACTTTGTACGAATTCGTTTTTGTACGAATTCTTCAGTTCTGTAGCCTTCCGTTACTTGTATACGAGTGCGAAAAAAAGGAGTAGTCGATGCCACCAAGTGCGCGAACGTCGCCTAAACATCGCGTACTTATCAAAAGGAAACACGAAGAAAGAACGAAAGAACCGGGTCTATTTCCTCCGAATGGACTCGTTTGCAACGTCGCACTCTCTGCGTACATGCGCGTTTGCCTTTGACATTATGTAGGTGCAACGGAAAAACGTACAATTCGTGGGCGAGTGTTCTGTTATTGACGGCTTCGCCGCGTGCGAGTCCCACTTCGAAGCTGCGAAATGGATGTAGGCGGCGGGCGGTCTCGGCAGAGAACGCTGTTGACTTGCCCTTGCATTATGATTTTTTTTTCTTGTTGTTTGTGGTGCTCACTGTTTCTTGCAGAGCGTTTAAATTAGAAGCGAGCGCAGGTGCGCATCTAGAACTGCTCGGTAGCGTGGTATATACGTTCGAGGAAGGTGGCGAATGCGCTGGAGCTGTGTATATGTATAAACACTTTTCCCGGCAAATTGAAATCGGGGCCTTTGTTTACCTGGTCGGCGCCTGTCGCGATTCGGTTACGTACACCCCACGCCCGTTCGCTTTTGTCTGACTTGGGCTCGGATGCTTGCGGCCGGGGGAATTTCTCATGTAAGTTATTTACAGAGGAAAGCTCTAGGTGACGTTTGAAACATCGTCAGATCCAGCTGTATTATCAAATTTTCTGTAGTGGCGGCATTTAGAATGGGGTGATAGTGGTGACGTCACGGCGTTTTGGTTGCCAGAACTTCGTCAAGGCGGCGTGGCAATCTGACATTGGTTTGTGGCTCTCATCCCCAAGCCTGCAAACTCTCACGATGAGAAAATGTCTCCCTACTGCCGGAGTGGGATTCACTAATACTCTGTAATCCTTTTCTTTAGTATCCCTCTGAAAGAATACGGGGCGATCGCAGAGCCTTGCTCGTTTTAATAGATCTAACTTCAGTTATTAAGGCGAAAGCCTTGGACGCCTCGTCAAACTCGAGAAGAGACCGTCGGCGTTAGCACGAGTGATGCAAAAAATCATGTGATGACGTCGCCCTGTTACGTCATCATGGCGTCACAGATCGCAAGAAATTGTGACGTCGTTACAACGTCACTGCGGCATCGCATAACGAAGCGTCACATGGTGACGTCATCACATGACGTCGTGGCTTGGTCATAGGTGGGCCGATCTCGGAGGCACGTGAAGCGCAGAAAGCTTGTAATGCCGCCGATCCCGGAGGCAGTGCAAAACCACGCTAGATGCAGAACGCTTTCGGGGCGAGGGAATCAATGCAGTCGAATGAGAACAAAAAGAAAAAGATGATTGCTTTCGGCGTTGAGTTTGCTAAGGTGAATGCATAAGGGACCCTATTAGTATTTTCATGTCATTTTATTTACTGGGACGTTTGTCAGTGTCCACGAAGGGGGGCAAGAGGAGGCTTTCTGTTTCCTATAAGTTCGTCTTTCTTCCTGCATCTCATGTTAGAGGCCATCTAACTCTGTCATGATGACCGCTCCGACGCCTTATCTCCCGAGGACCCCTCTAATCGTGATTCCTGTCATTTTGTTTTTCTTGTGCAGGTGAGTGCTGGTGGTATACCTGCCGCTGGCAAAGGGCCTGTGAAGCCGTGATGCCTCGACCCACCGATCTACTGTGTTCCAGACGCGATGCAGCGGCGTATCGCCGGTGGGAGGAGTAGCCGTACCGCTGTCTCCACATCTACAGCAAATTTCAAAACCTGTGCCTTCGGCTCGATATACCTTTACCATCATATGTGCTGAAAGCCTTCGACGTGCCAAACGCATTCGTGTAGCCTGCATCTGAATCGAATCGGCGACGCCACCTGGAGAACGAACAAGGAAGTTAGCAAGGCGTGTCTTAACGCTAGCGCCTAAACGCTTTTTTCCGCCTGCGAACAAGCCTGAAGCTCTCGTCTATACGCGTTTCGAAGCTGCGATTCGCGCTCAACCCGACGGCCGGATTACTTGTAGGCAAGTGCCCGGTTTGTGACTAGTAGACCCGACGCTGTCTTTCTCTTGTTGGTACACGGGGTGGCTGTTTTTTCTTTCTCGGCGCGGCTATGATATGCAAATTAGAAAGCCCGTTGAACCTGTCTCCGAACGGCTGCGCACGGTACCACGTATAAGGAACGCACAGGGTTATATACACGGAAGCTCGTAAATGGAGATTATCTGGCTTCTCCGATAAACCTGGCGGAAGAGGAGCGACCGACAAGCGAGTCAAAAAAGCTTCGCCCTTACTTCTCCACGTTTTGAACCGGAAGTCAAAACGACAAGGCTTCGAGACTAGAGGCTCCCCCTTTTTTTTTTTCTTCTTCTTCATCAAGGCGACTTCTGTGAATCGCTCTAAATTGTGATTCTGCGCAAGGGTTTCTCTCTCCTCCAAGTTGTTTTATTGTCGCTGTTGTTGTTATTGTGGTGCTGCTGTTGGCAACCGTCGGTGGTTGTGGTGCGTGTTTTACGTGGAGTGTGCCTTCGCGGCGTTCGCCCAGTGGATCTTGTTCTTCTTCTTGACCTGCGGTGGATGTGCTTCTACCGTGGGGGCCGTCTGAGCGGATTTACTAAGTCGCCTCGCTGTGACGTACTCCTTCGTCTAAGGCGCGTGAATCGTCCGTGTTATTGAAGAGGCCGCGCTCAACGGCTCCAAAAGAAAAGATAGTTCTTTCACGAGGAGAGCCCGCAGTGTGTCTCGCCCGGAACCAAACCTGGCAGTCGTCTCGCTGAGCTACCGCACTCGGTGAAAAACTCACATTCCAGCTCGGAGCGCGAAGGGGAGGAGCACCAGGGGGTACACACACACTACTACTAGCGTGTGGTGGCGGTAAGTGCCGTGGGTTGGAAAAAAATTGTGGCGGCTCAGCAACGGTGTGTTGTGGCCCTCGTGTTCACGCCCCCGTTTCCTCGTCAGCTTCAGTGCCGAAGACGTGTTACCAGCCATCGCAGGAAGGGGTCAATCGGCTTTCAGGATTGTGCGGGTAGCAGCGGTGTGTGTGTCGTGTTGCTTCTCGGCCTGTTATAGGCCAGTGCTGCAGACCTGCTGCCGAGTCATCTTCTGGAAGTACGTCAAGCCGCCAGGATTGTTGCTAGCTCGGTGTGTGCAGTGTGTGTCGTGCTTGCTTCTTCTCAAGTCTGTAAAGCCCGGAGCTCGTCGGGAGGGCCGCGGTTGAACGGAGCACTCAGTCGCGAACCTCTGCCGGCACACGAAGTCTGGAGTGTCGCCTCGGCGGTTGCGCCCCGTCCGGCTGCCTAGCGGGACCCTCGCTAGCGGCGTCTGCGGTCGTGCGCGTGGCAGTTGGTTGCGGCGCTCGCGTGGCTGCTTGTGGCAACAGCGACGACGGCTCGTGGGGCCCCCAGCACGGGCGTGGCCCCGATGCGGACCGCAAGCCGGCCTGGGGCTCGTCTTCAGCCGGCGGCGGTGGTGGTGTCGCGGCCGCGGATCGGGCCTGGCCTCGTCCCACTCGGTTGCAGCAGCGGCCGGTGCTCGCCGGTCGAGTGTTCATGACGGCCGCAGACGCCGGTGGGCCCGGCGCCAGCGGCGGAGCTTTGACGATCGGCGGGTTCGGAAGAGGCGGCGGCATCATCGACCCGCGTGCCATGGATTTGGACTTGAGCAACCTGACGCTCGCCGAGCGCGAGGCCATCATGCAGGTGCTCCAGCGCGACCAGGCGCTGCGGAAAATGGAGGAGCGACGAATACTGTGAGTATATTATATATGGTGTATTTTACATGACGTCACGTAGCCCGTATTGTCGCCGTGTTCACAGCGTCCACTGCGTTGCTCGAAACGACAAGATCTAGATAACGCGCAGCTTTCACCCTGCCGCCCATGCAACAATATGGTGGCCTCGATGACGTCATTGCGTGTCCCTTATATACATAGCCTGTGTGTATAAAACGAATATGATTTGTGCGGCATTCTTAGACTTGCCGAGTGGTGACACCAATTTAATAATTAAATATCTTTCCATTTAATGACAGTAATGATGAAGGGGTCTAAGAGGAAAACGGTTGCACATACAGTTTGATTATACAGCTCCCGCCGGAACACTGTCAGTTTAGCAGCATAAGCAAGTACACGTACCCAACAAAACGTTTACAATAGTACAGATGGAATTAGCGAAAAGAAGATAGAACTCTACAAACAGCAACAAGATCAACAACAACGCTAAGCAATTTTACAACAAAGAAACATTTACAAACTTACAGCAACTTACAGCAACTAACTTGGATTCGTAAGTACGTACTACATAATGCAGAGACAGGGCGTGCAAACAAGGACACAAGAAAGAAGTCAGGACACCACAACGCCGACTAACAACTGAAGAGACGCACAACGGCTGAAAAGGAAAGAAGGCACGAAAACTTATCTGCGCATGCCCATGCAACAGGCGAACCTATCAATCCGGCACGCGTGGCGGTCTACGTTGAAGATAACTGTTAAGGCATTTGATTTCATCTTTATGCAAGTTAATTGACGGTTGGCTCACGCATGCGCTACCACTATTCTCGATATGCCAAGCTTCAATCATCAGGCGCGTTTCTTCATTTCTATGACGGTACAACACTGCGCATTCATCGAATTTTGGCGTGCACTTGCAATCTCGACAATGTAAAGATAGATTTGAAGGTGAGCCTCCTGTTAGCGATCTCTTATGTTCCAACAATCTCTGGTTAATGCATCGGCCCGTTTGTCCTACGTAGAAGCGACCGCAGCTGAAAGGGACCTTATACACCACACTCGTACGGCAATCAGTGAATTTGTTGGTGTGTTTTACGAAACAAATATCGGTCCGCTTCTTGTCTTTTACTCGCTCATTCTTCCTCTGCACAGCGGCACAAATCTTACCTAGCTTATTGGCAGCCGTGAAAACAACATTAACGCCGTATCTACTTCCTACTTTCTTTAGCCTGTGAGACACACAATGAATGTACGGTATACCTACGACACGTTTCTTCCTATCGTTTTCTGCAACCATGCTCGGACTTAACACAATAGACCTCTTTAAACGTTCAGCGACCCTGGCCACTGCATCACGAGGATACCCTACATCTAAAAGACGTGTAACCTGTGCGTTTAAAGCTATCACTCATTTTTGTGCTCACACGACTTGGTGAGGGCTGATTTAAGGCAAGACATGGCGATACCGTTTTTTACAACCTTCGAGTGCTTCGACGAAAAATTTAACAGCGGTTTCGAAGATCTAGGAGAATACTGCCAGCACACGTGGTTCTTCTGGAACGTTAAGGAAATGTCTAGAAATTGTATTCCATTATTCTGAGGCACCTCTTTAGTAAAGCTCAGCCCACCTCCATTAATTTCAAATTTTTCGCTCACGGAAGTTACCACCTTTTCAAAGTTCTCACCACTACAAAGATCAAGTAATCGTCCACATAACGAAAAACCTTAATAACCGAATTACCTAAGGCGCCTTCCAAAAGATTGTCAATCTTGCTAAGGTATAAATCACTAAGGACCGGAGCAACCTTAGAACCAATACATATCCCTGATTTCTGCACATAAACGCCTTCCTTCCAACCTACAAGCGTTCGACTTTAAATACATGGAAAGGATTTCTAGGAATGCCCCGGTAGAAACACCGCATTTATCGGTGAAAACCGTCTGGTGCGCTTGTTCGTTAATACATTCATTAACACAATTTAACAACTCCTCATGTGGCAAAGAATAATACAGGTCTTCAATGTCCATACTAAAGCTTTACAACAGCCGGGGTTCTCCTCTGAGAGGAACTGAACTAGCGCCTGAGAATTACGCATACGAAAAGGGTCTGAAAAACTCAAAGTGGTTAAGCAGTTCTGCAAATAACTAGATACAGCGACTTGCCAGGTGCCTTGCTCTGAAACAATTGCTCGAAATGGGATCTCGTTCTTATGTGTTTTGGCTGAAAAAAACAATTCTAAAGTAAGTGATTTAGCCTTCTTGACATTACAAGCTATTCTCTCAAGGTTATGTCTTAACAAAAGGTCGACAGCACGTTGCCTGACTACCGATGGCTTAAGTTTTACCGTCCTAAAATTCTTTTCTATGGCTGTTAATGCTTTTTCTGAGAACAAACTGTCCGGCATAATTACAAAATACCCTTCCTTATCTGAAATTACTGGCCGGAGTTTCTTTTCGACACAGTAATTAACCAAAGGCCGGACAGGATCAGAACACTTGAGATGCATATTACAACCCTTGATGCTAGCAACGCAGTCTGAAATGCAGTGGGAACGCTCTTCTTCAGGAACAAGTCTAGTGATTGTACGCGGCAAACTTAAAACAAACTTAAAACGTTAAAACTTAAAATGAAGTGGTAGCGCATGCGTGAGCCAACCGTCAATTAACTTGCATAAAGATGAAATCAAATGCCTTAACAGTTATCTTCAACGTAGACCGCCACGCGTGCCGGATTGATAGGTTCGCCTGTTGCATGGGCATGCGCAGATAAGTTTTCGTGCCTTCTTTCCTTTTCAGCCGTTGTGCGTCTCTTCAGTTGTTAGTCGGCGTTTGTGGTGTCCTGACTTCTTTCTTGTGTCCTTGTTTGCACGCCCTGTCTTTTTAGAATGAATACTTACCAACTAGCTCAGCTCTCTGTTATTCTAAACATAATGCAGTGTTTACATTACGGAGTGTAAATCGAAGAAAAAACAATAAATGGTCTAATTTAGAAACATTGGAACATCTTGACAACATTGGAATACACAAAGGGAAGAAAGTAAGAAGGCCGTGATACTTGAATATGCGGTCATGAAGTCTTCTAGAGCTTCCAGCCAAGGCTCAAATTCCCGGCCACCATGTTTCGTATGCCATTTCAATGTTTCCGTATGTCTCGCACATCAAGTTTATTTCAGATCTTAGTACAAAACACTATACAGAATAAATATACAGAAAGTGGTCCGGTAGAGGCGGTAGGGTGACCTGCTGTCAAAGACTACCATTGAAAACAAGTTGATTAGCAATAACAGCAGTGTTGCAGGAAAGCTAGTGTTGTGATAGAACGAGAGAAGATCAGCTAAAGGTTAACGAGAACTACGACAAACAATATTTAAAGAAAAAAAATGTAAGCCTAGGAATTTATTAAGAACTCATTTGCTTTTTTAAGTAAGAACATCGAAGAACAGTGTTTGATATGGGATGGTAATATATGTAAAATATTTCTGTAAAAAAAACAAAAAAAAATACATAAGACATGTAATTATTGGAATTGAACACGGTGGGTTTCAGTAAGGTTCGTTAAAGAGCTCCCTCGACACGCACTGGCTGGCGAGTTCGAAGTCCGTTCGGCAATCGCGCCGACTCGAGCGCTCTTCGCGCGCGCGGGGCGAAAATTTCGTCAGAGGTAATCACTGTTCGCTCGAATTTTGACAACGCGGACGTTAAGATATAAAATGGTGAAATGGATTTCGATTCGGCGTCGAATAATAAAAATGAGACCCTTGTCGCCCGAAGGCGCGGTCAACATTGCGAAGAATCAAATTTATATCCCGATATGTTCCGACGGAATATCATCTCGCGTTTTGAAATACGAGTCAATTTCGTTATGCGTGCTTTGTGAATGTGAACGTTCTTCTTTGTCAAGCTCATTTACACGGCCCGGAGTCTGGTGTTAGCGAAGCGAACTGATTTGTCTCCCAATATGCAGAACGGAGGACAGACAGAATTGAGCTGCGAATCTTTGGTCCTTCCTTTAATTTTAAAGTCTGGCCATGTTCTGTGCCCTCGAGCGCGTTTGAATGGGAGCGTTGATCAAGTGGCGTATGCCAGTTGTGATCTACAGATAGAATTCGCTATCCTTGTCATCTGCCCGTCGGAATGCTATGATTTGTTATGCATATAGAAGAGCTTATACGGTGCCGCGTCGTAATTGAAGGAAGAATGGCGTGGTCCTGAAACTTTTGTTATATTCTTTCTGTTATTATTAGAACGCTATTGAAATTGATGCGTGTTACTGCAATACTATATGCGTATTACGCATGTTTGATGAGTCGGACGCCTTACGTGTACGTTACATATCGCTCGACGTAACGATCAAAATGTTGTCGGCAGAAAAAATATATTCTGAAGAACATGGACCGCGAATACTGTATAGGACACTGCCGCACATGCGATCGCAGCGACTTCTGTCTCCTGGTACATTTTCACTGGCATGTGCGGTTGAGCATGACGCCGTGCACCGTACGTGCTGTTAGCGAGCGCAACGCACGTCTCCGAAAAATAAGAAATACGAAAAAAAAAAAAATCTCAGAATTTGGCTATCTTTCATACTACCAAATAATAGCAATAAAGTTATAAAGTAGACTATTAGAGCTAAGTGAATGCGTGGCCTTCCCGTTCCAAAGACACAGCACTCGGTTAAGCGAATATCGATATCAAAGAACGAAACAGAACAATTCTAGCAATATATATATATATATATATATATATAGATATATATATATATATATATATATATATATATTATATATATATATATATGTGGTGTGTGTGTGTGTGTGTGTGTGTGTGTGTGTGTGTGTGTGTGTGGTGTGTGTGTTGTGTGTCACCTTTACTGTAATGAGACAAGAGGTACACACCTGGCGCGTACGTGGAATTAGGGTTGAGATGCTTTCCCGCTTTATCACCCTGAACCCTGTGCGTGAGAACGCTACTGCGTGCTGCTAGCTCGTTCACTTAATCTCCCTTTTTTTTTTCTTTGTCCGCCCATGCACGCACTCCTCTGCCCGGCAACAATGGGTCGATAATAATGAACGAGAGATAAAAGAGCGAAATTGGGCTATACAGCGAGCTCAACCTCTGGCTCGGCCAGGGGAGTCTCATTCTGGCCTCCAAAAGCCGCGCTGGGAAGAACAACACCGGACGGACAATTTGGAATAGTGCTCGGGGCACTCCTGGTCTTCATCTTCTTTCTACTCTTTTTTTTTTCTTTTTTGCTTCCTCTTCGAATGCGACTGTATGCGAGTGTCTCGGCTTATTTGCATTTTCTCGCGTCGACTCCCTGGAACCCATTTAGCGCTCGCCGGCCAGGCCTACCAAAGTATATGGCTGCCCGCCGTTTTTTCTTTCTTTCTTTCTTTCTTTCTTTCTTTCCTTCTTTCTTTCTTTCTTTCTTTCTTTCTTTCTTTCTTTCTTTCGTTCGCTCGTTCATTCGTTAGCCCTGCGTGCAATCTCGTTGGCCTACCACGATGCAGCGATGGACATGGGCCATGAAACCGAAAATGAGGCACCTGCTCGCCTGTTTTGGATCATGTACTCTCATTCTTGCGATGATACTTTCTTGCTGGCGTTTTTCTTTTTCCTTTCATGCTATCTGTGGCGCTCCACTACACACTGATTGCTGCGGCTTTCGTTTTTTTTTAAATTTTTTTTTATTGCCGTATAGACTTGCCCTTAAGGCATAATACTTTGTGTGTATATGTGTACTAGATATGTGCTTTAAGACTGGTGCTGTGTATGAAGTGAAATATTGTCTTGTGGAATATGTTACCAGTTACCACGTTTCCAGCGCTGGTAGCTGGTCGTGTGCACTGTGGCGAAGGCCGGCTTGCAGTGGTTGCCGCGATTTCCGTTTCCGCTCTATTGAGGGGCAGATAGAGAGACCCCTGCGTTAGAGGTTAGCGTGCCCCGTGGCGCTCTGAGGGCCGCGAACCGCTTCGGGCTTACAAAAGACCGTAAAGGGTACACGATGGAGTTTGCCTCCACCAACGTTCAGATCCCCTACTCTAAAAGTCTAATTTGTCGATGCTTTTCCTTGCGACTGCGTGTTTGTAATAGCGCGTGACTTTTATGTACTTATTTGTCTTATATTTGCGTGAGCGAGAAGAACGAAGAAAACCAAAGCTCGTTGACTTGGTGTTTTATGGTACATTAAAAAATTTTTTTTGTTACATTGGCGTGAATACATTGGCGTGTTAGACTGGCGTGACCGCAGAGGTGCAATATGTGGAGCTTTGCCGAAGTTGACGAACAGTCCATCTCTCCGTTCAGTGATGTCCGCCTGTTATTCGTGACGATTGCCTGCTTCACTGGTTCTCTTCCTTTAGGAGTATACAGTGAACTGGGCTAGTTGACACTTGTTCATTTTGTCACAGCGCGACAAGGACGATGAAAAAGTTAAGGCGCTACGTCCTGTCGTTTATATGCTTCCTCATCGTCTTTGTCACGCCATAACAAAATGAATCGCTTTTCTTTCTTAGCCACTGACCCTTCTATATTTATATCGTGCTAAATTTTAATGTTTTAAATAGAGGAAAAACTATATGACTTTATGGGAAGTCTGTCGCATTTGCCCTCGTAAAACTAGTACTGTTGGCGGCAAGATAACCGAAGGTAATTTATTGGTAACTAGCGGAAATCCTAACACGTTGCTCTCGCGTTTGCCACGATATTGCCACTGATAAGAAAGAAAGATTCTTTCTTCTGAAGCCACCGTCGCTTCGATTTATTCTTCCTCAGTTTCGTCCCGTATCATACGCTCCTCCGCATCATGCGGACTCGCTCGTCCCTTTCATTACAGCGCCGATGCTCGCGCCGCGTGCTGGCCACCGCGTCCGTCGCAGCATTCGTTTCGGGTGCCAGCTCCCTTCGAGGTGTGAGCTCGAGCAATCTGTTGGGATGCCGCCGCGAGAAAGCAGCTCTGTATAGGGTTATAGCGCTCGCGTGCTTATACAAGGAAAAAAGCAAGGCACGACACTGGGAAGGGCAGCGATGAAATGAATGAAAAAGAAGGTAAAAATAGCAGAAAGGGAGAGAGTCACAGAGGGTAAATGGGCTGGTCAGGCGTTTTGTGGCACGTTCTTAAAGACTGTTCCCTTCCTCATCTTCTTCTTCGTTGCTTATTATCGTTGTCCTTTTTTCTTTCTTTCTCGAGCCATTCATTCTTCTCATTCCGTCCTCTTCCTGGGTCCGCGTGTTTTCTACAAAGGATTTCGCTGTCCTTCTTCCTGCGGAAGAAGTCTTTCATCCGCGCTCCGTAGTGGAAAGGAGCGCTTCTTCCGATTCTGCTGAACGGAAGAAAAGAATCGGCGTCCGGAGCTCCACATTAGAGGGCATTGGGCTTCAAGGGAGGAGGGTGGAGATGAGTGTAGGGGAGAGAGGGGGGAAGAGAGAGGGTGAGAGAGAGAGGGAGAGATACAGTGTGTGTGTGTGTGTGTGTAGTAATGACGAAGAGGAAGCGGCGACACACAGAAGGAATGACACAAACGGAGGAGCTCCACATTCGAGGGCTTTGGGGAGGGGGGGGGAGAGTGAAGAGGAGTGTAGGGGAGAGAGAAAGGCAGCGGATGTACGAAGTAATGATGGTGGAGTGGAGGCGGCGACACAGAGAAGATATGGCACAAACGGAGGGAACAACTGCGCCGACATCGCCACCGAAACTTCCATAATTGGACGCCTCGAGGCGCTGCTATAGCCACCTTTCAGCATCTCGCCGTTGCCTTCTTCGCCGTGTATATGGTCTTTGTTCACTCTCTGCCATCGATGTGGCGTTCTTTTCTTTACTTTCTTTTTTCTTCTTCTTATCTTTAGGCGGATCTTGGAGATCAGCGGCGCTTCGGACATTACTCATAACGATTTCTTTCGCCACGTGTGTGGTTTTTACGGCTTGTTTGTAGGTTTTGTCGCGGTTTCTTGTACTAGCGTTCGGTGTGCATTGACGAACCGTCGGCGGTGATGCTCTAGATACAACTTGTCGAGCTGACACTAGAGAGAGAGAGAACTCACTTTCGTTAGATAGATGTTTCCCGAGTGCTTGAGAGCAAGGGATCGAGTGCGTAGCTTTATCTCGCGAGTGAGCGACGATCGGCTAAGTCCGGGCCACGCTGGATGCTAAAACCGCACTTAGTCCGAATATGAGGACATAGAGAAAGTGATCCGATTCGCTGTATATACGCAGAGAAAAACAAAACGGCATGACTAACGGCGTGACAAAAAAAAAAAAAGGAAATTCGTCAGATCCCACGTCTTGTGGGAATCGGTTTAATGCGAAGCAATCAGCGAGTGCTTCTATGCTGCATTTTATGACTTTGAGCCAAGCGTTACGAGGTGGATCGACGCATTTTTCTAAGTGTAGTAGTTGTGTGCACATCGTGGGCTTACCAGGCACGTCGACAACAATGGCGTTTATAGGGTAGCCTATGGTCTGACGTAACGTCAGCACTCCCGTTAGAACACATACGTTAGAGCACGTGCGTCAGTATTACCGAAACGAAGTGCAGTTTACGGTGCAATGATATATCATACGTAACTTTCGTTAATGCATTCCCCGGAGTCAAGCAACTCTTGAACTCAGCTTGCTGAATCAGAGGAATACCAATGTAATGTTTATTAGACTACTATAAAAGCGGAGCCAACACTGGAACCACAGACGTTAACCTGACATAACGCCTGTATCGTAGGAGTACTATCGGCGTCAAATGAAACCCGAACACCGGCAAGCCTTCGCAGTGGTATAGTGCGCGCCGTCCAGTTATCACCATGGACAGGCGCGCATATGCGCAGTGCGGTCAAACCGGATGCGCGCGCCTGTCAATGGTGATGACTGGAGGGCGCGCACTATACCGTGCGAATGCTTGCCGCTGTTCGGGTTTCATTTGACGCCGATTGTACATATGTAGTGTTTATTGCTCTGATATAAAATTAGATAGCCAGCACCACAGCCAAAAGTGACTTTGCACCAACATTACGCCTGCATAGCGTGTTCATCCAAAGCAGTTTCCAGACCCGGCGTGGCTCTGCGGTAGAATACCTGACTGCCACGCAGAATGCTTGGGTTCGATTCCTGCTGGGATCCTAATTTTCATTCTTTTCATTCGTCGGGTCAACGCTGCCGATGGCGGTTTTTCTTAACGCTCTCGCATTTAAATTACCAATGTCTGTTCTTGCCGTTCCTGGGTAGACATAAATTGTTAATCACCTGTGGCGCATACCTGTACACCATGGCCCGTGGTGTAACGGGTATGTGCCACACGTGTCTGGGGAAAGGGCTTGACGACGTACGCGACAGGATTTTCGCGTTATTCATGTCATCCCCAGACAGTCATATTCGTGCAGTCCTCTTACCCTCCCATGCTAATTTTGGTCTACACCAAGTTAACGGGGTGACCACGAGAGCACCCAGACGTAGGCGGCTAGATGGATGGATGGATGGATTGATAGATGGATGGATTGATAGATGGATGGATGGGTGGATGGATGGACGGATGGATGGATGGATGGATGGATGGATGGATGGATGTTTTGAAGTGCTCTTTATAACTCACCTCGCATTTGTGGCTAGGTCAGGGTGGTATGCACCTTTATAAGAAGTTCTGTATCGTGAAAATTCTTCGTCGTATAGGTCAAGTTCTCTGATGCTCTCAGTCGATGCATATGCATTTATTCTGTCATATCGGTCATCTTGCCGTAGAGATGTTCGGCAGTAGTAGATTTATTGAAACATTCATTCATTCATGTAATATGTAGTTTTTAATGTAAGATAATTCTTTCTTCCATTGCTTTCTCATATCACGTCATGGGTATAGATTCATTGTATAATGTACGCCCTACATTACATCACTACCGACATTTTATCGCAAATTACAGCCCTGAAAAAATTATTTTTCGTGATTTTGCAGGAACTGCTTCTGAAACCATTTGTTAGGATTTATAATATGCTTTTAAGTGAAACCTTAAGTGAACCCCTTTTAGGTGGCCCTTAAGTGAACGGCATTTCTTGACAACGCAACCTCTATAGACATCGGCCCGGCACGCGTACTCGTAAAAGCAAGTATTGTACGTGAGAAGCTTTTTAGACCGTCCGTTTTGCATTGGACCGAAGTGCGGCGGTGGTCTGAGTGGTATCGATTCCGTTTTGGCAAAAAAAAAAACGTTTAAAAAAACCCGGGTAGACGAAACTAGCGAAAGGGGTCCAGATCGCTCGTTCCTGTGTATCGTCCAGCGTACGTTGTTCTTATTTCCCTTTTTTCCCTTTAGTTTGGTGTCAACCTTGACCTTTAAGAAGAATCTTGAAATAACTTTAAGTGTCCGGTAAGTGCGATTGAGAATGGATGGAGGCGTCTCGCACTGATCGATGAGATGGCGCCTATGGCTGTGGCTGTGCGCGAAAGACCGTTTTTCGTCGCTTGTTTCCGAGAGTTCTGCCCGAAGCCACGCATTTCTTCGATCTTCTGGCTGACAGCTTTACAAATAGCACAGCGTTATCTGCCGTCCATGTATGTATGTATGTATGTATGTATGTATGTATGTATGTATGTATGTATGTATGTATGTATGTATGTATGTATGTATGTATGTATGTATGTATGTATGTATGTATGTATGTATGTATGTATGTATGTATGTATGTATGTATGTATGTATGTATGTGCTTCCGCGTGTGCGTGTGTGGGCGTGTGTGTAATCACTTTCGGCACAGGCTTGTAAGGGATCGCTTTCAGATCTCCGGCATACAGAGAGAAAGACGCGCCGCGACGGCGCTCAGACGCATGAAATACGCCTCATGTAGGTGCAGTATGCGCGTCTTATGGTTTCTTGAGTAGTCCACGCTGACGCGCGTTGCGTCAACGAATTTCCCATGTCTCGGATTTCCTTCTTTTTCTTTTTCTTTTAAACTATAGAGCTATGCACCGCGCGCTCGTTTCTTTCGCGTGACGCCTGCCTGCATGCCAGCCTTTCAGCTGTGTAGTGTGCGTGCGTGTGTGTTTGCACTGCGGTCGTATACCGCGGGCCGCGGAGAGCGGGCATGCATTATGTATGGCCCTGCGGCGACGGCCTACGCATGTGGCGGCGGGTCCCTGCGAAACGAGTAGGATGGACGCATCGGCGTCGATTATTCATGGAAAGAAGAATCCGCGCTTTATTTACCCTTCTCTCTCTCTCCTCACCTCCCTCTCCCTCCTCCTCCATCCAGGCGCTGCAACCACTGCAACAACCGTGGCAGTGAGAACGCGAGCTATCGGCCGAGCTCCTATAACGGCGTAGCGTCGCACACTTGATAGTGTGTAAAATCAACGCGCTTCCGCGCACTGCATGAGGCAGGGGTCTCAAACACGCGGCCCGCGACTTCACAAGGGATAAACTTTTGCGACTTTACTAAATGGTATTCGCGTTACCTTCTCGCCTATTGCAATCAATAACGCTTTGTTCGGGCAAGATACAGAGACCGGATTGGTCTCAAGCGTTTGTTGCCTGAGGCACCCCATATGGTCACTATGTGTAGAGGCATCACCGTAAAACGAAAACATATTTCAGTATTGTAGTCATTCTCGATATTAGTATCGATATCTTTCTCGAAGACTGACGTCAAATCCCGTTCATATATGACCTATATATGAGATATGGGAAAGGCGTTCTTTCAAATGGCAACGTTAGGTTACATTTCGTTGTTAAATCCCCCCTCCCCCCCCCCCTCCACTTTGACTTTCTTGATTGCTCTGGCCCTTGTAGGACTAAATTTCGTGACTGCGGCCCGCTAGAATCGACTGGTGGAATGGAATAAAATAGATAGAACTCAATGGAATGGATTGGGTTATATTGGATTTGATTAAATCCAGTGTGGACGCTCCTTCCATTCTCAGTGTTACGTGCCCGAAACGCTGCCGGCAGTTTCACTCCTTCTCTGTAGGAGCTCGCGCGGTGTGGCAGAGTAACTGAGCGCCGTGGGAGACGTTTCAACGTCGAAGGCGCTGTCACCGTGTTCGCCGCTTTACCGTCTTCCATCTTTTCTCCGTGCTCCCTGTAACCACCGCACGCACGCACGCACGCGCTCTGGTTCTCGGCTGGGCCAACATAACGGCGATGCGAGCGGTCCTACATCATTTCTTTTCCGAGAGGTTTCCGGGCTATACGCGCCCCTTCGCGCGGCCGCATAGACATTTCGACAGCACAGCCCGAGTCGATATATCGTCCAGACCCGCCCATCGCTATTCTGTGCCACCGAAAGGGCGCCTCCTGATTGCTCTGCACTATCCTTGCCTCGCCACTTGCGTGCAGTACAGCGAAGGTAGCACGGATATTTATGTTTCCGTTTCGCGTATATTTTGCGTGATGCGCAAAATATACGCGTATATATATATATATATATATATATATATATATATAGCTGCGCAGATTAGCTCGGTGGGTAAATCTTGTGCTCAGTGTTCGTGGTTGTAGGTGCTCGCGCGATACGAGCACAGACCGGCGCGTGAGGGGTTGCGACGGGCTGCGAATAAAAAAAAAAGAAAAAAAACCCCGGCAGTCTTCAAAAAACAACGTATCTACCACTGCAAAACACACTCTGATTCCTGATAAAATAGCAAGCCGTCGTCACTTATTACAGAACCACCCCCCCCCCCAAAAAAAAGGAGGATGGGGAGGATAAAAAAGAAAGGCAGGGAGTTTAACCAAGGCTGAGCCCGATAGGCTACCCTGCACTGGGGAAGGGGGAAGGGGAAGGAAATTTATATAGAAGGAGAAAAAACGTCACTGTTGCAGCCGGCGTAACAACGGTTTCGCGTTTGATGTCACAGACGGTGAATCAGTCCGGTACCATTGAGAAATCGCGGCAGCGCTTTCGTTGCCTTTCGGAGCTGTGATGAGCAGTCCCATGGTCCCAATATCTTCTCAACGGTGAGCGCGCTTCAGTTCAGGTTATGTAGAGCAGTACGGAGGCGAAGCCTCTCGTTTGCGTACGACGGGCAGTAACACAAGAGATGCTGAATAGTTTCCTCGACAGCGCGGTCGTTGCACTCAGCCCTGTCGGTCATCTCGATCTTAAATGAGTAGGCGTTGGTCAATGCTACACCCGAGCACAGACGTCACAACAGTGTCTTCCTCCAGCAAACGACCAGGTATAGCATCCGCAGTCGTACAGACGCAGCTACTGTCCAAGAAGCCTGTCTATAGTCTCCACATCACTGCACAGTATATGGAACGGTGCGTAGGTTATCTAGATAGAAGCGGGCGAGCCTCCAGGGTCTTAAGTGGATGGTAAGCCCGTCGATGTTAATCTGTATCTGATGCTTCCACAAGCGCCATGTCACCCATTGAAGGATTAGCGGTGGTCAATCGATGAGATTGCGTCCCCTTGGTTGTCGTGTGCACCGGTGTTGCCACTGTGTCATGGTGACCTGAATTCGCGTCTTCCACGTGGCCGAGGTGAAAGGCAACACGAGATGTGACCGTTGATGCATTTTAAAGGAAGCAACAAGTAACTCAGACGAAAAAAAAAAAAAAAAAGCTTATGCGCTGTCCCGTCCTTTGATGGGGCGGCTTCTTTCTGTTCAAAAACGCTAGAGACCCACGTATTTATAAAAATCCTACAGAGCCGTGTACTCAGATTTACGTGCACACGTTAAAGAACCCTAGGGTGGTGAAAGTAATCCGGAGTCACATCCCCACCTCCTTTCCCAATGCGTGCCTCACAATCATATCGTAATTTTGGCGCGTAAAATTGCAGGAATAATGTTAAGGCGAACGCCGTAAGTGGTCTGGTTGTGCGGCCTCTTGCGCGAAACATGGCCGGCGAATGCAGCGGCACGAAAACCCACGTTACCTGTATACCTCACTGATGATGTCATCTTGTAACTTCACCATGTGACGTATGTAGGCGTCAGAGATCGCTGAAATTTATGAAGTTATTAGCACGTCACGTCATGACGTCAGCGCATGACGTCGTTTAGTCAGAGGTTGACATTGGAATCGACTGACAATCTCAAGGTAATTTAATGCGTGCCTTTCACACTGAGGCTCGTTATGTCGTTCAAGAAGTCTGGTCTACTTTACGCTTTACCAAGTGTGCAACAAGTGTTCGCCCTCGAGTGTTACAAAGTGTAACGTGCTGCCGAATTCTTATAAGCGAGTAAACACGGCACATGTATTTGGTCGCAATTATCCATCGCCACCCTTTACAGAATGCGGGTATAGAAGAGACCCAGGAAGATATTTAAAAAAAAAAAGCTCCTTTCTGTCTGCCGAGAGTTTCTGTATATCCTTCGGTGTATTGCACGTAGGGCTATAGCTTGCCGGCGAGATTGGGAGGGTACGGTGCGAAACCAGCTCGTCGTAGCTATATAGCTGGTGGCTTTTGTGGCGGCGTGGTTATGGTACTTACGCGTTCTTTCCTCGTGCTTTCGATTATTTTCGTCCGTACATTTAGTCTCCCCGTAAGTGGTCGGCTAGGATCGGTCGAGCGCTTCAGCTCTGAGGCCAGGGCCACCACGACTCTAAACGTTAATCTTACCGCGTATGGATGTGTTTGCTTTCGGTTCCTCACCGCCCGTGAAAGACCTAAAGAAAAAAAATGTATATAAAAAAACACGCTAACCAAGTTTCCTGCTCATATCCAAAGCGAGAGCTGACGGTCCATGCGGTGGTGGACATTTATAAAAAGTGCCCCGAGGTTTCTTTTTTTGTCTTCCCTCATTTTCCTTCGCAGATTCGCTATATGGCTTACCGTATTTCTTTAACTTTTCTTCCTATTTTCTTTTTTTTTTGTTTACCTGGACGATTTCTTCTTTGGCGGGACCATTCAGACCACATTTTCTTCTTTTCGGCTTGCATCTACATTTAAGTTTGCATGTCGGCTCTGTTTTGCATCTTGGAGAGGTCTGTGGTTTAACGGTGATGTTTCTGCGGTTTTGACGCTGCAGTCGATATTAGCCCTCCAGTACACGAGCGCCCTTGCATTTCGCTCAACGCTTTGTACGATCGGGAATCGAATCCACGCCCTCGTGCGTAGCAGCGCTACGAAATAACCGCTGTAAGCCACCTTGCATCGTGGTCGAGGTATTGTATTACAAACTGTTACGTTCAAGACGTCGTCGTTATCATCGTCCTCATTAGCCTGTTATATGTCTATTGCAGGACGAAGGCTTCTGCAAATGGTCTACAAGCCAATCCTCGCGCGAGTTGATTGCATTTTGTTTCTGCGAACTTCTTAATTTCATCGCTTCATCTAAGTCGCTGCTGTCGTCGACTGTGTTTCCCAAACCCGTGGTATCCATTCCGCTGCTCTAACTGACCAACGCATTCTGTCCTCGTCTGTCCTACGCATTAGCTGGCTTGCCCAAGACTTATTCTGAACTGTAAAGTTCGCAGATAAGTCATCCATCCTCGAGTAAAATCAGTGTCGAACGGGACATTGAGATTCAAAATGTAGGACTGGGGCGGAAGTGTGTGAATAGTTCCGTTGAAATATCGCGGCATGCGATTATATTGGATAGGGAAATAATCGCGTAATGCTAAGTGTCGTGATCACGGATTTTGTTCCACCTCCTCGGTATGGGCTGCCATTTTGACAAGCTATTCGTGTTACATCTTGATGGTGAAAAAAGAGGGGCACTAACCGACACGGACGATTTATTGGTCTTCGTATTGCGAAGTTGTTGAAGCGGCCTCGCTCTTGTACAAGGTGGATAACTCGTTTTGTACGCGCCCCTCCGTTCTTGCGTCGATCTTTCTGAAGCCGCAGCAGGATATAGGCGCAGTGACGTGTCTTTCCCACACTGCTGCGACTGCCGTGGGCGGGTGCACTATTTTCGCGTCCAGCCTTGCGACACCGGTTTCGCGGGAAGATTGTGTCGCTGCCGCGGAAATAAGGAACAACCGGAACGGAACGAGACCGCAGTCTTTCTACGACGTGCCGAAATGATATACGTTATAAATACTGTGAGTGAGTGAGTGAGTGAGTGAGTGAGTGAGTGAGTGAGCGAGCGAGCGAGCGAGCGAGCGAGTGAGTGAGTGAGTGAGTGAGTGAGTGAGTGAGTGAGTGAGTGAGTGAGTGAGTGAGTGAGTGAGTGAGTGAGTGAGTGAGTGAGTGAGTGAGTGAGTGAGCGAGTGAGTGAGTGAGTGAGTGAGTGTATGACGGAGCCTTTGATTTGTATAGAGAATGGATTGCTTGGCTTATTGAAGATGGCGCCTCAGCTGTATAAAAAAGATTGATTGATCGATCGATCGACCGATTGATTGATTGATTGATTGATTGATTGATTGATTGATTGATTGATTGATTGATTGATTGATTGATTGATTGATTGATTGATTGATTGAGTCGAGTGTACCGATGCAATATTAGGACTGTGTGAGAGGCGCCGCGATGGAGAGCTGTGGATTTATTTCGAACGTTAGGCTTTCCCCAATGCGCAAATAATGCTTAGTACAGAAGCACACGTTTTTGCATTTCACTTCAACGCGGAAGTGTAGATCGCAAATCGAATTCGCGACCTTGATCTCAGTAGCATAACGCAATAGCCAGTGAGTTATCACTTTACACAGGTGTACTCACATTATAAATTAAATTATTTTGCTGTAATTTGTTTCACATGGCTGTTAATAGCGAAATATTTGTAGCGGAAGTCCTGGGAACGCAGTTGGACAGATGAAAAAGTTTAAGGTATGCCTTTTAGTGGGTAATATGGAGTTTGCTGAGACGATAGAACACATATTTTTTGTTGTCGTTTTGTGGTCCCCACGTGGGAAGCCTAGGCCAAGGAACTTGAATTGCTGGTTAATAATAAAGTTTTTTCATCCTCCTCCTAGGACCCTACGCGGAGCGCACCAGCAAAGCGACGCGACCGTAGCTACTGTTTCTGAAATCAACCGGAGTGATCGATTGCAGGCTTGTAATCGACAGGAACACGTGCTCGACCCTGATAGCACATTCCTTCCTCTTTTTTTCTTTCATTTCATCCCCCAGTCTTCTTTCCCCAGCGTAGGGTAACAAACAGGACGCGTGTCTGCTTGACCTCTCTGAACCTCTGCTTTTTTTACTTGGGACCTACGTGGGACCTGCGTGACACGAACGTGAGACATGAGACGCTGCGTGACAACAACGCGACACATGAACCGACGACAGGGCGGTACCTTAAAAGGGTCATGAAGCACCCCTTGGGCTTGTTGAAAAAACACATCCTGCGGAAAGCTGACACGGCTATGAACTGCTCTGCCAAATATTACAGTCGTGCGCGCCGCGTAAAGGCCACAAGCGGAGCGCGAAGTTGCCGTTTCCTCGGGCGCCCTCTTTTCAAACAGAGGCCGGTTCTCACTCTCGTCGGTGGGCGGGGCGTCTGCCAGTTTACGTCGCGGATCTGCCTGTTTACGTCGCAAGAGACATAGCACGCTTATTGGCCGATAGCCGACGTAAATCGAGAGCGGCGTTCGGATCAGATGCGATTCTTGCCGCGGGGTGCCGCCACTTGCCGGCGCCGCACTCCTCAGTACACGGTAGCCGCACTCGCGCACGCGAATCACAGCGGGAGAGTGATCGCGTTTCATGACGCACGCTGACGTAACTTCTTGCCCCCGTGCCATCCCTCCCTGTCTAGCTTCCAGTGCGCTCGTCGGCACGAGAAAAGAGAGAAAGCGCTGGGAGTATGCGCCAAAGCCCCGTAACTCCGTTAATTCTTGACGGATTCGAGAAATTTTTGCGGCAATCGATTCGGGAAGCAGTAAACTCCGATACTGAGGTCATTAGATCATTACTTGGAAAAGTGGTTCATGACCCCTTCTGTTTGCTATGACTCTCCCAAGCTGTATCGTTGTCCCTCGGTGCTCGCTTCTTCGTCCGAACCACTGCTCGTCGCTGTGCGGCATCTCGGCTCACACCGTATTTGTTTCCCTGCCCAGATTCAACCCCGTTCTGCGCGCACACACGCTCGGTGTTTGCTTCGGCCTTCGGGCCTAAACAAAGGCGCTCGACCATCCTGAATGAAAGGAAGGCCTTCCACGGTCGGGATATAATGGACGGCGGCGCGACACACTTGCTACCTCCGCATCTGCAGTAGGTTGCCATGGTTACGCGTTCCTCTCGAACCCTGCAGCAGCCATCGGCTAGCCTCCTTCCGCCGTGGTTGAAGTGTTTATTGTTAGGCACGGACGTCCATGCATGCCTCTTGTGTGTTCTCCGCTGTTTAGAGTGTCTATATAAGGTAGGCAGTTTCGCAGTATAGCGTGGACATCCTCAGCAAATGAAAGCTAGATCACTTAAGAAGGAAGAAGATGGTACGGTGGCTACGTAGCTCGGCTACTTACCAGAAAAGTGCGTGTTGGATCCCCGCCGCGGCGATCGCATTTCTATGAAGGCGAAGTGCTTGAGATTTAGGTGCCCGTCAAAGAACCTCAGTTGGTCATAATTTCCGGAGCCTTTCACTACGGCTTGCCTCAAAATCATGTCGTATTTTTGGCAGGTAAGAACCTAGCAATCATTATTATTATGTAGGAGGAAGAAAGAACGATTAGTGTTTTGATTACCGCGAGGAATCCTGTGGCCACTTTCACAGAGCTTCTTGTTATCAAGTGCGGTTTCGTATCCTTCGGTATTCATATGTCCAGAATTACGATTGGCTCCCACGAACAAAGATCACTTCGCTTCTTCCGTGGCGACTCTCGCTCTTCGTAATAATAGAGAGTTTTAGTTTAGCGCGCGCAAATCTGTACGTACGCAACGGCCTGGGCGCTGCGTACGTTAGAGTTGAGGCTGTCTCCTACATTTTTAGTCTACCGTACGCAACAACCGAAACGTGGACTGCGTCTAGGCGTCAGCGCCTTCGTCTCGGCGTGTTTTTCTGCGCCATCTAGTGGCTAAGAAATAAATTGCAATATCCGATCATAGTTGACACAAGTAAAGGCACGAGACAAGGCAAGATTTTACGATGGCGCAAATTTTGTTGAGGTGATCTGTGGTGAACGGTGACGGTTGGCACGACTTCTACGAGGCGAGCAGCAGCGAGGGAGGAAAAATGCCTTCCAGCATCCTTTCGAATCAGCGCCTTTTGGCCACTATTTCATGGGAAGAGATCGACGATTTGATGCTCACAAACCGAGAGCGATGGCTTTTGCAGGGCGACTGCAGTCTCGACGACATCGAATATCTCCTACATCTTTGCAGCGATCACTGTCCACTGCTCTAGGTCCGCGAACGGATTCAAGCTACTCACGTAGGCAAGGAGCTCCAAATCGAGGGCAATTCCGAAATGGACGCGGGATTTATTCGCTGCCATGACCGCCGTGCCGCTTGTGCTGCTGTCGGACGCAGCCATTTTGCTTGTCTCGAGCGGTCGAGATCTCGCGAGAGAAGCGCCCGTAAGGCGTAAGGTACGCAACGGCCGTAGCGGGCGCAACGTAAGCGCCGAGATCTAGCGTGCGCATCTCTTGCGCGCGCAAACGCATGCATCTCTCTTAGGTTCAGCGCATGCGTAGTCTTGCTCTCTCTCACCCGTTGCGTGCGCAAGGCCGTTGCGCGCGCTAAACTAAAACTCTCTGTAATAATAATATCAGGCGTTTTACGTTACCACGATATGGTTATGAGTGACGCCTTAGTGGAGGGCTCCGGAAATTTCGACCATCTGGTGTTCTTTAACGTGCACTGACGTCGCACGGTACACGGGCCTCTACCATTTCGCCTCCACCGAAATGTGACCGCCGCGGCCGAGATCGAACCCACGACCTTCGGGCCAGCAGTCGAGCACATTAACCGCTTATCCACCGTGGCGGACTCTTGCTTTTCGTCAAGCGCCCGTACTATTCTGGACACTTTTAAATTCCGCCATTGGTCAATTCTGATTGGCCCAGAGGGCTGCTACAGTCTCTCTGATTGGCTTAAAATACCGCCATTGCGAAATTTGACAATATGGAGGAATTTGACAGTGTCCAGAATATAGCACCCCAGGTCGCTATGTATAGTTCATGCTAAAACACTCGTGGCGGTGCGGCGTCTGTTCGCGCCTGAAAAAGCGTGCCTGCGACCAAACGACGCGTGACGATTCTTATATACACATGCAGCGCGAAGGGTGGCAACGCCAAATTTCGGAGAAAAGCTTCGGAAGAACGGGCGCGGGCGCAGCCCGCCAATCGTGACGTGGCGATGGGAATCGAAGAACACAAAGAAAAAATCAAAAGAGAAAAAAGTTGAAAAAAAAAAGTGGCGATGGAGGAGAAGGGTGTGACTTGTCGAGATGCAAGAAAGAGAAGGAATATGTGTGTGTGTGTGAGTGAGGGAGTGAAAGGAGAACAAAATCATGCGAAGAGGGGATCTTGGGGGCATAATTTAGAAGAATAACCTTGCGGGGGGGGGGGGGGGGGGGCAGGGCGAATAAAAAAATGGAAGTTCAAGTCGACGTCAGCCCATGTATAGAGGCAAAAAATAAAAATAAACAGCACTGCGGTGAAAGGGATGCTGCGCATAATTGAGAAGAATATAGCAAGAACTGCAGAGAGATTCTAAAGAATACGTTAAAGAAACAGAGGCGCCGTGGACGCCCTCAGGACGTTTCAAGCATGTTACTTCCTCCACGCATGGGTGAGACTTCGCACAGACTCATCGGCGATGCGAGCAGGACATGGCGAGGGCAGCTTGCGCGGGAATATACGCGGGCGGTCGCCACAGGCCATGCAGATATATATATATATATATATATATATATATATATATATATATATATATATCCCAGCATTACTTTCTGCCTTCCTTCTTTTTCAGGTTCCTGTTCATCCATCCGCGAGAAGTGCCTTTCCTTTTTTTCTTTTTTTGCATCAGATCGCATCGTTCTTGAATTCGATTACGGCTGTACCCGTGCGCGCGCCGGGCCTTTTTATTTCTCGGGAATCGGGCGAACACCCGACCTGTGTGGATCGCTGTACGGGCGTGTAGTATACGTAGTACATACGTATGCGGTTGCGCGATCTCGCGTTGGGTTCTGTCTGCCCGCCGAGCTAGCTGCCCTGGCACGCGTGACCACGACGTTCTTATTTATATACGTTTATTTTTTTCTTCTAAATGTGAGCGGGAACATGTGGTGCGATCTTGCGTTGTTGTTGCCAGTTGCGCCCTGTGCAAGGACCATGGCGAGCTTAAACTCTGGTATGAGTTCGCGCCAGGTTAGATAGGCATGCGCGCTAAGTTTGGCGTGGGAAGTTCGAACCTGCTATTTTTTTTCCCTTGTGGCGGAAGGGGGCAGGGGGGCGGGGCGTGATAACCGTTTCACACGATTTTTTTCTATGGTCATTGAACGCTGACGTCCTTTAACCTAATGATGTGCAACTGTGTTCGACTGTAGTCGTTTACTGCAAGATTTGCTACAAATCGACGGTGATACCAGATTAAACTATAGAAAATAACTAGTGGTACTAGTTATACCGAAAATAATCAAAGCTACAAAAAGAGCAGTTGTGGTTGTAATACGTATTACAACCACAACTTCTTTTTTTGTAGCTTTGATTCTTTTCGGGATGCAGATCGTGCAGCGGCTCACGAGTAGAACCAAGGACGAGAACAAACGAAAACAGGCCCTGACTCTCAACTGAAGTTAATATTGCAATTGATTCTCTTCGCCCATCGCCCAGGAACAAGCGTATGTGTGATTTATGAAGTCTGTCGTTCCAAAACGACTCAGGTTATGAGAGATACCTTTTTGGAGTAGTGCACCGGATTATTTTGACCTGCTGAGGTTTCTGTTAAAATGCACCGAAGCATCGCGCAGTACGCGGGCCTCTAGCATTTCGCCTCCATCGAAGTGCACCCGCCGCCGTGGGCTATTGGTTATGGGGCTTTACTGCTGACCCGAAGGTCGCTGGATCGAATCCCGGCCGCGGTGGCCGCATTTCGGTAGTGGCAAAATGCTGGAGGCCCGTGTGTTTAGATTTAGAAGCACGTTAAAGAACTCCAGATGGTCGAAGTTTCCGGAGCCCTCCAATACAGCGCTTCTCGTAATCATGTCGTGGTTTGAGGACGTGAAACCCCAATTCTTATATTGTTATATCTGCGTCGAAGTGCGACCGCCGCGGCCGGGATTGAACTGCGCTTTTCGGGTCAGCAGCCCAGTAACAAACCGTATAAAATAGACACAAATACGGATTAAAACAAACCCAACTTTTTACAAACCAATGTGGTTGTTTGTGTACTCGCTACTTCGGCCTACAGTATACGTTGAGTGCGCGGGAAAAAAATTGGAACTGCAGACGTCTGTGGAAACAGAACACGCTTCATCGTTATGGCCTTCTAGAGTTCGGCGCCAATTGTTCCGAGCGAGTCGGGTGAAACAGAACACCACTGTTAGACGAAGCGACGGCCGGCGGGCCTTCACGTTTTATGTGTATGTACTACTGTACTACTACTACCTCGTGGAGCGCGTTTCCCTCGCCAGAGGCGCTGCAGTCGTCCTTTCAGAGCTCGATGTTGACTCAGCGACGAACACGATCGAGGAGACAGAACAAAGGAGTGCGCACCCACCATGCCGTGTTTGGTTGAGTTTGGCGTCGACTCCTGGAAAAGCTTAGGGCATTGATGATGGCCTGCCTCGTACAGGGTGAGTGACTTGGTTAACGCGTTTAGTTTTACTAGGGGGCTTAGCGAGGCATTGAGAACGTAAAATTTCCTGAAAGAATTACAAAAGCGGTAGTGTAGAGTATTTGTCTGCGGCAGTTTTCAAGTGCGGTTATTCGGTGGTTTGGAGACATATGTACACAGTACTCTAAATAGGAACCGGACTGAAGGACTCGTATTGGCTGTGCAGTGCTTTGTGTTTTAGTTGGGCATTGCCATTGTCGTGATGACATTGTAGTGTCGCCATAGGCTATTTTTCTCCTTCCTTCTTTCATGCAACGCTTACCCTTCCCCAGTACAGTGTAGCCAATTATCGAACATTGTCATAGGCATATAAGGACATTTTGGTGTCGTCATAGACTCCTGTTTTTTCTTTTTTGTTTCATACTCTTTCCCCCTCCTCAAACCCGTGGGGCATCGCGGCTGGGGGATGGGGAGAGCGCTGGTGTAGCTTCGGTGGGGGCAAGTGCTGGTGTGGCTGGAGGAGGGAGGAGGGGTGGCAAGTGCCTCGTTTGCACCCCCTGCCTCTCTCTCTCTGTACTCGTTCTCTCGCCCATCGGAGATTCCATCCCGCGCCGGAGAAATCGGCGTACGTGTTCGCACTACCCGGCGCAACGAAAAGCTTATAGTGCTCCGCTGTTTAAAAAAAAGAAAAAAAAAGGAAACGTGAAGTAAGCGAGTAGTACGAGGTATGACCACTAAAGAACGGCTGTGCGAGTAGGGTTGAGCACCGTGAGCCTCCTCAGCACTCATCCCATTTCAACGGCGCCGATCGAAGCGTATCCGTATTCTCTGGAGAGCGCCACCAGCGACGGGGCCCGAAGGTCAGCGCTCGTAAAAAATATGGGCGAGCGCCGGGCCCTTCAGCGACGTCGCGCCTGGTGGCCTCGTCTGCAACGTATGGGCACCGCTCGAAATGGCGGTGGAGTAAGCTGTAGAAAGCATAATCAATGTGATAACAGTGCAGCAACAGAAAATGACAGAAAATAACAGCAACAGAAAATGACCAGCGAAGAATCCCACAAACAGCGCCGACTTTCAACAACGTTGTTGAAAGTCAGCGCTGTTTATATGTTGTTCGGTATAGTCCAGATTATTGGGTTTTTTTTTTCTTTTTGCGTGTGTTTATTACGTCCTACCAGCATGCCCGAGTTTGCACCCTTCACATCTGTACAAAGCACCGGGCTTTTTTAGGGCTATAGCCTTAGATGGCCTCATCAAGCGTGAAAATTGACCGACGTTGGCGTAGGCATCAACACGAGTGGTGCAAAAACGTCGTCACGCGAAGACGTCACCATATGACTCCATCACGGCCTATCAGATCGCCAAAATCTGTAACGCTATCATCACATGATGTCACGTCACATGTTGACGACATCACAAGATGTCATCGCTTGGTCACAGGTGGGCCGATCACGGAGGCCGTGCAGAAGCCTGTTAGGTGCAGAATGCTTTCGAAGGGCGGAGGGGGAAAAGGATTAATACATCGACGGCCAAGAAAAAGATGGCACCCGTTGCCCAGTCGTCCAGGGATGGTAATATTGATGAATGATTAATGGAATAAAAGTGTGTCGCAAAACTATTAGTCGTCGTCGATGTTGGCCTTTCATTTAATCGACCTAATCGATTAAACTTTTTCGATTGATCGATTTACAGACAGTGACAGGAGCGACGCGAAAACTGTGAAATCGCACTAAAATACTCAGCAAGGTAGAGCCTCGACTGTGATGCTTCGCCGAGTAGACGGCGGGCGAATGAGAACGACTGTCTAGTGTCTACTGCTTTCTCGAACTCAGAGTAGTGGCGCAGCCGTCGGAGTCAAGCGCTCGCCCTCTTTTCCAACCCACTGCACATGCATTACGTCGCGCAGCCAGCCTTGGTGAGCGAACTATCCGTGAAAACATTTCCTGCGTATGTTACCTCTTTGCATCGATCCAAACCATATAAAAAAAAAGAAAAACATTTGATTTGGGGTAGTTTTTAATCGATGTTCACTTGTGCGGCTGTGCTGCTGTAACTTTGCCTGCACCTGGTTTGCACCTGGTTTTGCACTACCTTCGTGACCGGCCCACCTTTGACCAAGCGACAATGTCATATGTGGCGACATCATCATATAGAGTCACGTTGTGTGACGCATAATAACGTCATAATGACGTGACAAACTTTGGCGATATGGGACGTCATGATTGCGTCATACGATGAGGTCTCCAAGGTATGATCTTTTTCATCCCTCATGTTGACGCCGATGCCGAGGTTTAATTTTCGCGTTTAATTAGGTATTTAAGGATTTGGCCTTACTAACCGATTATCGAATTATTCTATGCCCTCACAGCAGCCACCGCCACCTGTTAGCCTTACGGCTGCCGGAAAAACGAATCCGGTACCCCTTATCAGCCTTCCGTCTCTGACCGCTGAGAGGGACGCCGCCGCCTGTTGCGGTCCGATTGTGGGAGCATGCAGGTCCGGTCGATGCATGCCGAGTTCGTTGCGGAGCTTGAGAAGCATCTCGCGTATTCGGGAGGTGCGCATGCTAATGGACCGGCCGCCCCTCTCTTCGGTGCGCAGCGTGATTTGTTTCTGCTGGGCGCTATGCAAGATAAAGACCGCGTGAGGTGTCGAAGAGATAAGTGCCTGCGCGTGATCGTGGCAAAGAAAAAAAGCAATACTCTTCCTTTCTTTCTTTCTCTTTCTTTCTTTCTTTCTTTCTTTCTTTTGCTAGGCTATACGAATACCGTGTGTTGAGTTCGCTCTCGTACTTGGCTTGGAGTTCGCTGAACTTGTAATAAATGGCTTTGCAGGGACTTTCCGACGCGTCTTCTAAATTCGCGAAAAGAGAGAGAGAGAGTGAAAGGGAGGGAGAGAGGGAAGTACGAAGAATGAAGTCCAGATTTACGCATGCTCGACTTTATCACTCATTGTCAGGTCTACTGCAGTACACGTATCGGTGAGTGGCGCCGGCATTATTTGCATACTGGCCGGACGAGAAACAGGTGTTATTTATATTTGTAGTGCGAAGACTAACAGGTGATACAGACACAAAAAAAAAGAAACATTCTTGCTTTGGAAGCTAATAAGAAAATGCCAGAGAGCGTGGACGTGCAAGTATGCACCCAGGTCATGCGCACAGTGACTGTGTGTGGCCTCATACTTTTTGTCATACCTGAAAAGAAAAAAGAAAAAACGCTCACAATGCACGCCGTGTGCGTTGTAGCTTAGCGCGGCTAAGGTGTAGCTTTGTCAAGCTGAAGGACGCCGGTTCGATTTCCATCCACGCTGACATTATTTTCATGGGCGCGAAGTGCAAGAACTCCCCCAGAGTACTTAGGTTTAGGTGCTCGTTCAAGAGCCGCAGATGGTCAAAATTATACCGATGTCCCCCGAAGTCCGAAGATCTATCTATCTATCTATCTATCTATCTATCTATCTATCTATCTATCTATCTATCTATCTATCTATCTATCTATCTATCTATCTATCTATCTATCTATCTATCTATCTATCTATCTATCTATCTATCTATCTATCTATCTATCTATCTATCTATCTATCTGTCTGTCTGTCTGTCTGTCTGTCTGTCTGTCTGTCTGTCTGTCTGTCTGTCTGTCTGTCTGTCTGTCTGTCTGTCTGTCTGTCTGTCTGTCTGTCTGTCTGTCTGTCTGTCTGTCTGTCTGTCTGTCTTCTTTCTTTCTTTCTTTCTTTCTTTCTTTCTTTCTTTCTTTCTTCTTCTTTCTTTCTTTCTTTCTGTCTGTCTGTCTGTCTGTCTGTCTGTCTGTCTGTCTGTCTGTCTGTCTGTCTGTCTGTCTGTCTGTCTGTCTGTCTGTCTGTCTGTCCTGTCTGTCTGTCTTTCTTTCTTTCTTTCTTTCTTTCTTTCTTTCTTTCTTTCTTTCTTTCTTTCTTTCTTTCTAACTTTCTTTCTTTAATCTCTCAGCTTAGCACTTCTTGATTATTGCCCTCGCCAGAGAGCTCTTCCTGGTTTCTCTCCGCATCGTCGGCCTGCCGATCCGTTTAGTTAATCACCCCGCACCCGCCTCCCAGCGTGTCGTACACACACGCCGCCTTGCGATTTGATTGGGGGGGCCCATTACTTTCTCCTCACTCACTCTCGTGATTCTTCTTCTTCTTCCTCGTGTAATCCACGTTGACACGGCTTGCGCGTAGGTTCGTTGCGCGTTCCCCATCGCGGTCGAAGGAGGCAGTACCGCGGCAGCGCGGCGATTAACGTCTCGTATATACGAAACCGTTAACGACACTTCCAATTTCCTTGCGGCCACGCCTATAAAGCCCTGCCCGGCTTTCCCGGTAGACCCCGCTACAGTTGCCTGTTCTTCGATGCGGCAAAAGAAAAGAAAATACATAGAAAACACAAAGAGAAAGTCGCTTGACGACGAGTAATTGCCCGTGTGTCGACGAAGCGATGTGTAAAAAGTGTGTCGGCTCATGCCACGCACTGTGCGTTAAGCGGCTCCTTTCTCGGTGTAATACAAGCGGGTAGGATACATTTGTTCGGAAGTGGCAGCACAAGGAACACAACGACAAACACAGTAGATGCAGCAGGCGCGAAAAGAGGCTTTGGAACCTTCCGACACATCATTATGCTTTCCTTTACTCAATGGACCCACATCTCAGGTCAAGATTTCCATCCAGAATTCCTCGACATCTGGAAACTCTGTTTCATCGGCTTCGTCTATACACTGCCTATGAAAACGGCTTACGGTACCGTTTCGGTCAAGCGGCAGCTCCGTATTTTAACAGCTGTGGCTAAATCGAAACTGTGGAGTATATCTTGTTTGAGTGTCGAACGTATGCCGATGAGCGCGCGCTATGTGAACATTGCATGCCTTAGATCACGCAGGGAACACTATCATATGACGGTCCCTTTTAGCCTGCCTCGCGCAGCAGAGGCGTGCGATGAAATTTCTATTTGCATATTTGGATGGTATCGGTCAGCTCGACAAACTTTTGTTGTTTTTCTTTATTTTTAGGTGTTTCACTTTATTTCTTCGCGCCTCACGTCTTTTTCTCCTCTTCCCCCGTGCAGAGTAGCAAGTCAATGATCTATGTACGCTGGCTAAATCCGCCTTTTTCACGATGCCGCGGCGCATGCGCGCTTCCCCTAGCGGAAAAGTCGCGAAACGTCTCTTCATCTGGGAGACTTCCCTTCTGGTAAAGCCGGTTGTCCCGTCTCCTATTCCAACACCCTACCAATATCCGCCTCGTGCATCGGTATGGTGGCGCCACCGCTCGGCTCCCCTGGTGACTAGCGAGGAGAAAGGAAGATGTGCCCTCTCCCAACCCCCCATAGGATCCCATGCATTTTGAATCAAGTTTGCGATTTCGTTGCGCAAAAACAAACTAGCGCCATCTCTCGACAATACGCCACACCGACGACGCAACACGTCCTCTTGCTTCCACCGACTGGCCATGCTCCAAGCTAACTCCTCTCTCCACTTTCTTTTATTTCTTTCGGTGGCCGTGAGAGCGCGCGCTGTGCACTGTGCTGTAGCGTACCCGACAAGACCGGCTGGGCTCGTCGCGTCTTCCTTGAACGTTGCAACGTTAATATTGTGTTAAGGCGGTGGCCACACGTCGGACGACGAGCCCTGATTTCGTTCAGCTGCCATCTCATCAACGGCAATGTTTCAGACGCCTCAGTTGTGTACTTTTGTCCGTTGGTTGCGGGACAAGATGGCCTCCCGCAAGACCGCGTTTTTGCAAGTCAGCTGTGTGCGTAGTTCTCGGCGTCGTAGAAGTTTGATGACGCGAGGACGTGAACTGGTGCTACATCGTGGGAACCGCTGAAGTGACTGCAAGCTTGACGACATTGTGCCAGAATATTCTAGCGTACTGTACGCGCACGATTGTGCTACACTTAAAATACCGCGCTTGGCCTCGAGCGTCAACCTGGTACGCCTGTGTGCAACAGGCGTGTTGTTATCGTTGTTGCGTCGGTTAATATTGAATTGCAATTGGAATACCGTTTTGGCAAAGGTAAGTGAAGCTTTAAGTAGTTGTTCTGCTATATGCTCGCTACTCCACGAACATTACTTCTAGAATCGCATTTTATTTTGAGCTGCACGTACCAAAGGAGAATCTAGCATACGAGATACATTGCACGCGTGCGCATTTCCTATATAAATCTGAGTAATGCCACGGGTGCGCATTTCCTGTATAAGTCTGAGTAATACCATGCTCAATTTAAAGCGCATGTGTTAGAGGATTGTGGCTTCAATGGTGAAAGTGATTAGATATTCCGAATTATGTGATTGCAATGCAGTTAGAACTTTCTCATATGTTAATACGGTCTGTGAACAAAAAAAAAAAAAACGCTGTGTGAATGTTTGTTGGTCATTTGCTACAGTACTTTCACGCATTATTATGCAGCTGTGTGACGGCTGTTAAAACGTTCAGCAAGTTAGATTTTGGTTTTCTTGGCCTAGTTGAGTGCTACGAGTGTTGGGCGAAGATAAAATCGCGTGTCTTTTGTGCGTTTCTTAAGCAGGCATGCAGCCGTAATAGTCATTGTTGTACTGTTTGGGGTGTTCAATAAAACAAGAATGCTGTTTTGTACTGCAACAATTTTTATTTCATCTGTGTTAACAGATCACGCAAACAACTTGGACACATGCACGTAAGAAACGTACGCAGTGCATCGCGCGCACGCATTAAAAAACGGGCCTGTCATTTTAAAACAAATAATATAGAACAATGGACGTAACAGACGGCATGGTTGTCTAGTGGAGCAGCGTCGGCAGTACAAATATCAAACCAGAATGAAGCATGAATAGAAAAACGGAGAGTAACAGGCGCTTTACCCACGGCTTCTCTGAGCCGCGCAGATCCACCTATCGCCACCTTCCGCCGTTGGTGGCGCCACCAGTACCACTGAAAGCAGCAGCGCACGAGGCGGATAGCAGAGGGCAGCACAGGAACATGAAAGAGGCGGATTCTCTGCCTTTCAATGAAGGGTTGTCTGTCTCTCTCTCTCTCTCTCCCCTCTCTCTCACGGGCCCTAACAATGAGTTAACTAAAGAGTTCGACAATGAACCAACTAGCCCAAACCAAAGTACTGCTCGAGGAAACGTAGTTTTTGTACGGTCCCCTTCGTGGCGCCCCTCGTGTTTCGACCGTACACAAACCTCGCGTGAAAGCGACGCGGCTGGTGCTGTCAGATACGAGTAGCGCGGTCTTTTTATCCACGGGCGAAGCACGAGTACGGTCGCACAAAAGCTCTATCGCATACGCACCACGTGGCTTCTATAAATGCGATGCCTGCGACTGTTTTTTCTTCCCTTGTCGCGGCTATGACCGATAAAGAAAGACTAATGCCATGGGCGTAACCGTTGACAGATTCGAGGTAATGTAATTACTGTTGGGGGAAGGTGGAGAAGGGAAGTACCTGAACGCGCGACATTATATTCGAGACATAGAGGAAGTAATTTCCGGCTCTTGGTGTGCCACAGTGCGGAAATAACAGGTATTCCCTTCGAGTTACGGAATGTGTGCAGAGCGAGTAGAAGCACCAAGGAGGTCATAATTTTTTTTTTTTTTTGCAACTTTCCTCGAGGACTACAAACGAGAGCGACATAAATAAGTCGGGACGCGACGCGATTCAAAAGCTGTTATTGATTTTTATGGTAGTTTTGGGCCTGGTTACATAACGACACAAGTAGTTAAACATATCTGATTCAGATACCATCGTTCTGAGGTCAACTTAAGTTGATTATGACCGTGGTGATGATGCAGATGCAGTGCCTTACCTCTCCTGAGTGGATGTGCTATATGCTTGTTCGCAAGTGTGTGTGCGTGTGCGAACCATTTACAAGTGGTCCTGGGTGCGAATGAGCCTTCATTTGTTTTTCTTTGTTGTTTCAGTAGTAAGGCCTGTCCTGCCCAAACAAAAGTGCCCTCTCCTCCGAGCGCAGGAGAAAGCAGACTATCGAGTAGTTTCAAGTCTCTAAGAAGCATCGATTTGCACATACGTACCGTCATGGCTTTATAATTCCGCCCCTGAAGTGCCTACGTTGAACTGACCAATAAGAGGTACTATATATGCAACTCTCTGGTTCCACACCTCCTGTGCTTCTTTTTTTTTTATTTCTGCCGTATGCCTGCTTTACTTCTCTTCCCTCTAATCTAGGGTAGCAAACCGGAAGCTTATCTTCAAGGCAACCTCCCTGCTATTCCTTCGTTTGTATCCCTCCTTATCCCACACCGATACGGAAGATTGAAGTCGTTCAGGAGCAGCCAAAGCATTATTGTAAGCCCGACTACGCCCAGTGCAGGGCAACAGTGTAGGAAGTTGTGTCTGACCAAATAGATCTATGCCAATACGTCAGTCTAATTCTAATTGTTGCGTTTTACGTCCCAAAACCATGATATGATTATGAGGAGACGCCGTAGTGGAGGGCTCAGGAAATTTCGAGCACAATCTAAGTACGCGGGCCTCTAGCGTATTTCCTCCATCGAAATGCGGTCGCCGCGGCTGGGATTCGGTCCCGCGACTTTCAGGCCGGCAGTCGAGCATAGACCACCGTGGCGGGTCATGAATACGTCAACGACATCGGACGTCTGACGTGCTCAAAGCTAGCGAACTAATGATACAGCTTGCGTGCATGTTACACGCATGTTATACCATTAGACGGTGAACATGCAGACTATGCGGAACAGTTCGGGCCATTCTTTGGCTGTTGAACAGTCATGTCATAGTCTTTTTACTTCCAATTACGCGCCCCTCTGTGCGTTTGATCTTTTGTGTTTCAAGTTTCTGTTTTGCATTTTGTGCGGTAGATCTTATTTTACTGACTGGTTTTCATGACGTACCCCTTTTACATCTTGTTTTTCTTTCCTCGTTATTACTTGTTGACTGACATAACTTGTCTACTGTACACAGTACTGCTCCATTTTGTGATTACTTTCATGCGTCTTCTTTGTAATGGACGCTTCGCTGGTACTGTTTGTATGCCCACTTCTGTATGAGTCTCCATGGCTTACAGTATTAATAAATAAAGGAAACATCAAATATATAAAGAATCGCATGGTCCCTCCAACATTAGGGCTCCACGGGGCGAACAAAGCGCACACGGGAAGTGCAGATGCGAAGCCGCCATTGCGATAAAGTGTCGTGTCGTGACGCAGTCGTCAATCCGTTATGATCATGCCGAAACATGTCGACGACAACTTGTGCCGCCGCGACTTTCACGTTTTAAATTTCTTAGCGAACCATAGGCACTTTGAGCGTTTCTACCTACCTACCTACCTACCTACCTACCTACCTACCTACCTACCTACCTACCTACCTACCTACCTACCTACCTACCTACCTACCTACCTACCTACCTACCTACCTACCTACCTACCTACCTACCTACCTACCTACCTACCTACCTACCTACCTACCTACCTACCTACCTACCTACCTACCTACCTACCTACCTACCTACCTACCTACCTACCTACCTACCTACCTACCTACCTACCTACCTACCTACCTACCTACTACCTACCTACCTACCTACCTACCTACCTACCTACCTACCTACCTACCTACCTACCTACCTACCTACCTACCTACCTACCTACCTACCTACCTACCTACCTACCTACCTACCTACCTACCTACCTACCTACCTACCTACCTACCTACCTACCTACCTACCTACCTACCTCCCTACCTACCTACCTACCTACCTACCTACCTACCTACCTACCTACCTACCTACCTACCTACCTACCTACCTACCTACCTGCCTGCCTGCCTGCCTGCCTGCCTGCCTGCCTGCCTGCCTGCCTGCCTACCTACCTACCTACCTACCTACCTGCCTACCTACCTACCTACCTACCTACCTACCTACCTACCTAGGTCTGGGTGCTCCCGTGATCGCGTCCTTAACTTGGTGTAGACCAAAATTAGCGTGGGAGTGTAAGAGGATTGGACGAATATGACTGTCTGGTGATGACATGAATAACGTGAAAATCCTGTCGCGTACGTCGTCAAGCCCTTTCCTCCAGACACCTGTGGCACATAACCGTATACCACGGGCCGCGATATACGAGTATGCACCACAAGTGATTGACAGTTTATATCTAATCAGGAACGGCGAGAACACGCGTAGGTAATTTAAAAAAACCGACACCAGCAGCGCTGTCCCGCCGAATGCAAAGAATAAAAAAATTACACCATCTCCCGCTAAAGGGGACCATGAGGCGATGCGAAGCCGGAGCACTTGCACGATCGCGTTTCGTTGGCGTTCGTTGGGCATGCTACCGACCTCGCGTCGTGGAACGCGAAGAGGGACGCTACGCGCGTCGTATCTTCCATCTAGCCCGGCCGTTAATTCTCACAGGGCGAGCGGGGAACGCGGTCGACAGGCGGGCGAGAGGGGGGCAGCGTAGGAGAGGAGGGAGAAGGGGAGGGGACGCGCATGCGCTCGAGCTCATCGCGGCGTTTGCGCAGGAGAGAATTTCGGCATGTCTAGCCCGCGTTTCAGTTGAAGAGTGGAAAGGGGAAGGGGGAGGGGAGAGGGAAAGTGGAAAGGGAAAGTGGAGAGGGAAAGGGGGAAGGGAAGAGGGTAAGTGGAGAGGGGAATGGGGAGGGTGAGTGGAGAGGAGGCGAGTGGAGAGGGCAGGCGCATGCGCAGTAAGGGTGGTCACGCCGCACACCACCACCACCACCACCACCACCACCGGATTGAGCTCCGCCTTAAGATACTTCGCATCTAAAAATTAGGATCCAAGCAGGAATCGAACCCAAGCATTCTGCGTGGGAGTTAGGTATTTTACCACAGAGCCACACAAGGTCTAGAAACTGCTTTGTAAAAAGACCCTATGCAGGCGCAATGCCTGTACAACGTCAATTGTGGTTGTAATGCTGACTAACTTTATAGTAAAGCAATGAACACTACATATGTACTCCTATGTTACAGGCTTATGTCGGGTTAACGTCAGTTGTGGTTCCAGCGTTGGCTCCGCCTTTAGAGCAATCTAATAAACATTACCTTTGTATTCCTATGATTAAAGAAGCTATATTTAAATGTTGCTGGACCTCGGAGGAATACGCTAACGAAAATTACGTATGATATTCGTCGCAACGTAGCAACGTAGCGTCCCATCGTCGCAACGTAGCGCGGACTTCGTTTCGAGAAAACTGACGTCTGCGCTCTAACGTGCGTGCTGACGTTACATCAGACCATAAGTTACCGTTTAAACGCCAGTGTTGCCGACGTGCCTGGTAAGCCCACGATGTGCACACAACTGGTCCATTTACAAAAACACGTCTATCCACCTCGCAACGCGTGGCTGAAAGCAAAAAAAAATAATAATAATACAGCATAGAACTACTCGCTGAATGCTTCGCATGAAACCGATCCCCACAAGGGGTGGGGTCTGCCGAATTTTTTATGAATGCTTTCTTTTAAAGAGCGTTACTTCACCGAGACCGTTATTGACCTCAGCAGCTACGGAATTGTTGCTTGTGCGCCTCTTTGGTTTCAGCTCAGGCTTGATTCGCTCAATTTGAAAGTCGTGGCCGATGGCGTTTGCGCGAATTAATTGTATGCAGCGATGCCTGCTTTGCATTCTCGGTGTGCAGTGATTTGCAAAGCAGGCTGATAAGGATCACTCGTTGACTTCACGCGCGCGCGTGTTTCGTTCTCTGCGTTCGAGCTTTAGAGGAACTAATTCATTGCGCCGTGATAGAGATCGCGTTCTTTCTGGGGTGCCTCGAGACTCGGAAGGCTGGTCATGCCTCATAGCTGGATAGGCGTATCGTGAAGTCACGCTTTGTACGTGCATTGCATCTGGTTGCGTATAAAGGTGTTGACGGAGTGGCTGGCGGGGTATTTTGGAGAGGTCCCAGTTAATTTCCGGACAGGAATGAAAGAAGCTTTTCGAGCACGGACTTTCGTTCTATATAATTCCCGTTTCCCACGGTACCGTTCGAACTCGTTGAACGCGTTTGCATTGACGATTATTTCATCGGACAGTGCAGATGCAGATTGCGGTCAGGATCCGCTCTGAGCCTTATAGGTTGTTTTTTCTTTGTTTGGCACGTTTGTGTTGTTTTCGCATCTTGCGTTCTTTATGTATATGGGAAGTGTTGAGAAAGCTTTCAGCCTTTCTTGTGCACGCTTCTGTGACATGCATTTTTTTTTTGTAGAGAGTTTAAAGCGCCGTATAAAGTTCAGCTGTGGTGTGCCGCCGCAGCGACATCGTCTCAACATCTTGATGCCCTTCGATAAACCACGCGAGCAGGACACAGTTCATGCTGTCACGTTAAAAAAAAAACAAAACGCGCTCGCAAAACAGCGATCACTGAAAACGCAACGCGGTAATGCGCTCGTCGAAAGTTTCGGCGTAAAAGCGATGCGAAGCCGGAGCACTTGCACGATCGCGTTCCGTTGGCGTTCGTTGGGCATGCTACCGACCTCGCGTCGTGGAACGCGAAGAGGGACGCTACGCGCGTCGTATCTTCCATCTAGCCTGGCCGTTAATTCTCACAGGGCGAGCGGGGAACGCGGTCGACAGGCGGGCGAGAGGGGGGCTGCGTGGGAGAGGAGAGAGAAGCGGAGGGGACGCGCATGCGCTCGAGCTCATCGCGGCGTTGCGCAGGAGAGAATTTCGGCATGTCTAGCCCGCGTTTCAGAGGAAGAGTGGAAAGGGGAAGGGAAGGGGAGAGGGAAAGTGGAGAGGGGAGGGGAGAGGGTGAGTGGAGAGGAGGTGTGTGGAGAGGGTATGCGCATGCGCAGTAAGGGTGGTCACGCCGCACACCACCACCACCGGATTGAGCTCCGCCTTAAGATACTTCGCATCTAATAGTAGCCAGCGTCTATATGTCACTGAGATGCTAATAATAAGTGTTGGGGTTTTACGTCCCAAAAGCAGGATATATGATTGTGAGGGACACCGTAGTGGCGAGTTTCGGAAATTCCGACTACCTGATGTTCTTCAACGTGAACCTAAATATAAGTACACGGGCCTCTAGCAGTTTCTCGCCATCGAAATGCGGCTCCGCTGCAGGGATTCGATTCCGCAACCTTTGGGTCACCAGTCGAGCACCATAACCACTAGACCACCGCGGCAGGAAACTGGAATGCTAGACTTCACCACGAACCAAGGGTGAAACGGTGTCTTCGTTTACTTCAGGCATGACCATGTAGAGCGCCGAGACGCAAGATTGACATCGCCGGATATACTAGATGGCGCCATCAATTTCCCGGTTCTGCTCACTAGCCAATCAGAGCTCGTCAAAAGCGACTATGTGGCGATCATCTGAAAACACAACTGCCGTTCAGCCTAACGTTCACAGGCAACGCGGCCCATAATCTTGTTCTGAAAATGTGTACGTCAGTTCAAATAGACGTCTTCTCTCTCTCTTACTTCGCAAGCACGCATCACGAGCGTCAGCTAAAAAAGTCGGTGCCGAAGACAAAAAGTTCTATCATCGTTTTACAACCGATTCGAATGTTTCTGATATTCGCGGCGTAATTCATTGCACACTCGTTTGCATCAGTAGAGTAAGCTTGACGGTTGTTTATTGTGACGTGCAGCTAGCGCTAGTTGTAGCGCTTGGCTCCATGTAGAGGTACACTCTGCGTAATAATCGTCCTACGATGGAATAAGCATTTTCTAAACACACAGAAAAATACAAACCCCAAGAAACTTCGGGTCCCTTAATTTACCTTCTCTAACAACGAAGCGAGAAGCGTGTGCTTATATTTGCGACAGGATAAGGAAGCCCTCTTGTTACGTTTTCAAATAGAGGGAAGGCGCTGAAAATTCAAGGACAGCTCCTATAATAATGCGTAGAGCTTAGAAGAGTACTATTTGAAATATTTTACGATGGCAGCTTCGCACTGGTTGTGCCAAGCCTGAAGGAAAAGCGCTGCTGTGTGGCCTTCCTTGTTTCTGCTAAATTTTTTTTCTTTATTTCTTCTCTTTCTCTTTGTTTCTTGCATCTCTTCTTTTCTTATCTGTTCTTTTCTATTTCTTTGTTTCTCTATCTATTTCTTTCTCGCTCTTTCTATCTTTATTTCCCTGTCTTCCCTTTATTTCTCTCTCTTTGCTTGTTGCTCTCTATTTCTTTGTTTCTCTCTTGCTGTCTGTTTTAGATGCGAAGCAGCTTTTGCGCGGGGCTGTGTCCGTAGTTCCATTGGCGACCGTCCCACCTAGCATAGGCATCTTTCTATCGCTTTCTCTCTCCCTTTATTCCTCTCTATTCTCCATTTCTTTCTCTCTTTTTCACCTCTTCGTTTTCGCTTGACGCTCGCACCTGCTGTACACGGTAGTGGCGCTTGCCTAATTCTTGCGGCGCATACCCGCTTGAGGAGTTTTTCTGTTGACACCGCACAAACTACGGAGAGCTACGACAGTGCCGCCGTTAAAAAGTGTTGAAACTCTGCGGGCTATTCGCCAGGGCTTTTCTTCCGCGCCAATGCTAGTATGCTACGTCGGTGGACAAAACCGGACGCCGTTCAGGGCAGGTGTTTGCAAACAGTGAAACTGTCTTTTTAGGGACTGCTGACCACTCCCCCGTAGTTCTCGAGAACGCACTTCTCTAAACCATCAATATTTTCAATGCTTAAGCATTTCCAAGGCCGTTTGACTAGAATAAAAAAAAAATGCCCCCACCTCCCCGAAGGGAATCGTGAGGAAATGCGAATGCATTTCTTGCGCCGAGAGAGGGTACTGTTGCCGTCAGACATTTTGCCTTCACCGACTTCTGCCATCGCCTTGAGAGGCGCCCCGCCAGCGAACGGTCGAGAGTGAGGCGCGAGCGGACGGGAGAGTGGGGCGCCAGCGTTCTCGGCTCGGCGTTGGCGTTTCACAGCGGCGTCTCGAGCACACAATTCCGGATGTTCTTGAGAGGCGCCCAGCCAGCAGGGAGGAGAGAGAGCGAACGGCGAGAGAAGGAGCGGCGAAGCACTGCACCTACCCTCTCCTACACTCTCTCGCACCACACGCTCCGGTTGCTAGGGGCGAGGATAAGCGCGCGCGCCCGCAGCGCCGGACGCCTGACAACGCCGGACGCCTGACATAGCCCGACTAAAAAATGCATTCGCATTTAAAAAAAGATACGGCTAATTGCGTCGTGGGTGTGGAAGCTATCGCAATGCATTACCGGCAAAGGGGGAGCCACGTTCTGCCCCTGGATGGTCTCGGAAACATTCTCGTTTCTGGTGGTGCCCACTTCGAAATAAAGTGATTTTGGTCTGTTAATGTAAACGGTAGGCTAATTATAAGGTAAGAAAGGGATTGTTTGTTCCTGGCGAAAGTAACCTATCGCGAAGAGTACTGATGAGTTCATCTCCAATAAAATTTGCGTAGATGTTGAGGCTTCTTAGGAAAATTTTAACACAGAGGCACTCGTCGAGTGGTGTCTGTCCCAGCAAATTACCTTTATTGATGTGTTAGGGCGTGCGAGGAAAATACTGCTTTTTTCTCGCCACACGCGCTACACGCTTACGTTTTATCTTTTGACTGGTAAGATGGCGGATTCTTGGCTTCACTTTCGAGGCATGTCGACCACTCTAGCAACTTTTTTTTCACTCCTCCTTGTTTAAGCCTAATGTTCACATGCAACCAAGGAGGTTAAAGAAAAAATTCCTTGCATGCAAGCATGCAACATGGCCCATAATTTTGGTCTGGAACTATATTTCATTAGAATAGACGTTTCTCTCTCTCTCTCTCTTACATAGAAAGAACGTGTACGAGCATTAGCTTAAAGAATCGGTGCCGAAGGCAACCAGTTCTGTCACCGTTTTAAAACCGGTTCGAATATTGCCAGTATTCGTAACTTAATTGAGTGCACACCCGTCTGCGTGAGTAGAATAACCTTGACGGTTGTTTGTGATAAGCAGCTAGCGCCACTTGCAGCATTTGACACCATGTTGACGTAGCTACATCTAACGAATGTCCATTTTTGGGACAGCTCACTGCTCTCCCTAGACGAGAAGAACTCGTCTTGTTTCTGTTGCCCCGTCTTTTAAATGCGAAGCACTTTAGCGGGCCGTCTTGAACCTCGTGTGGCGTGATCACGCTCAAAATCAAGTGATCAATACAGGCCTAAATTATGGCTATCAACGCTCAAAACCAGGTTAAAGTAAACGAACGATGTCTGAAATAATATGATTAACAGAAATAATCGAGAAGTAATCGCAATAATTAACCTAAAGTCGCTAAAAGCGCTTCGGAAACATGCGACTCCCGCGGCGTACAAGAGAGGGCGCCACCGCCTCGCCAAGTGCACGATTGCTCCTCCCACCTGTGCTACATCTGAAGGGGGAAACAACCTACCTGACGGAACTCGCTGTAGACGACACGTATCTCATCTGCCGTAAGAAGCACGAAATCGATAAAGCGCAGCAAAAAGTAGCACGCTCGTCGCACATCGAGTTTGCGAATCCCCCTACACAAGATTCTGCTCGGGCCGGGGAAACATTACATGCTTACCTCAAATGCTGACGTCATCGTCATATTGGTAAACGGAGAAGTGGGAACTCTACGAACGGGAATCGCTGGGGGTGCCCGTGCTACGCACTTCCTCAGGTATCACAATAGTGGAGTTGCATTTAGAGCAGGATTTATAACTACATCAATCGCTACACAAGGAAGACATTTTTTTTCTTTTTTTTTTGCACTGAGCTTTTGTTTGAAGACAATGAAACCAACTCGTCCTGCAGAGCATTTTATTGGGCTGTCCGTCCGTCCCTCCGAGAATTATCGCCATATAGAAACATATGTTTAAGACGAAATGCGTTTTCTTTCCGGTGCCGGGTTTAAACCAAGGCCCCCACGCTCCGAAGGCAAGTGTGTTAGCCACTGTGCTACAAACGCACGCTCGCAGAAAAAGGGGTCGGATTATACGTTATACGACAGCAGCGCCACCACACAACGTCATGGCAAGCGCCGCCGCATGAGCGCGCTCTGGTAGCTGCGCCGTCTCCTCCTTTCTTTTTTTGTCTACATACGGACGCGAACGGTCAAAGAGGTGTACATAGCTATACTCCTCTTCGTCTGCCAAGTCGACGGCTTATTGCTGGCCCCGTTACTCGGCGTGTGGTTCTTACAGAGCCTACTTACGTTTGTTATTCCTTTGTTTAATATTAGGCAATTCATTCGTCGTGACAAAACGCGCCTGCGACGCCATTTTAGCGTTCCGAAAACATTTGAGGGCACCAGTCACTCTCAGTAAGAAGCTCACGTAAGGGGCACTTCCCCGGACACGTGAACGTGCTTTTAGGGGCGAAGCTCCTTATAGCGGCACCCGTTCGTCCCGTAGTAGTGTGTAACCAGTCTTAAAAACGGAGGGGGCGTGCACACATGAAGGCTCCCTAAAAACAATGCGCTGCGACAGTACGTGATATGTATCGCCCTCTCCTCTCCTACGCTTTCACTCCGTGGATATGCTGTGATTTTTTTGGGGTCTCCGAAATTGCGCGCAATGTTGCCACTTCTTAGTGGTGTATCACGCCAACCATTCATTTAAGATAGAAGAACGAGTGCGTAGTGTCAGTGAGCCGTATTCTTCCGTGACAATTTGCTACCGCCAGTTAGAAACGCTACGAGACTTGATTGCGTCATCTCAATGCTTTTCAGAAACGCTATAGGTAGGATGTGATTATACCCTGTTAGGCGAGTGTGTCTAACCATTTCTCAGTTGCCGCAAGATATTGCAGAGCGATCGTAAACAGTTGGTCGTGTTTCCACCGCGGGCGTGTCTCGTCTTACTTCCGCAACATCTGGCAGGCGATGCTTCCAGACTTGCTTTGCCTAACTGTTTTGACGAACGCTTTGTAGTCGGGTATAACCTAAGATTAAATGTAAGATCCGCCCGCAGCCGTCGCTGTCACACCCAGCGAAAATTTGCAAAGGTGCACCAACCAATTGCATTTGCTCATTTTCGTGACGTCAAGAACCGTACGCGCAATTCAGGTCGGTGGTCTTCTTGTACAAATGTTCGTGCCGCTAGTTTTCGATCGAAAAGTTAAACTTCTTGGCAAATTTCAGCGAAGAATACGACTTCACTGCTCAGCTAAAAGTGACATTTTAACAAGGGACGACTAACTTTTAGTTCATAATATTTGTAGTGCTTGCATTAGCAGCGAAAAAAGTACTTCTGGTTGGAACGTAAACCACGAAGCGTGACTTTCTTACAGGTGAATGACAGGCACGCCGCAGTACTGATGGGCGGAGCTTCTATTTATTCTTAGGTTTTAAATGACTGTAGTGAACGAAGACCACGGAAAAGAGCCTGCATGGTGTACTACTGGGCAACTAGAGTTTTCCCTGCGGCACACAGTGAGAGTCTTCGACGCGCGTTCACGTAGCACCTACACAGCGCTGCGTGATTCTAGTGAGACGGCTCGGTTTTACAAGCTTCGCGAGCCCACACCCTTCCGTCCCTGCGGGACTCTACGAACCCGCAACCGCCGGTGTTTTTTTGCTGTCACGTCGCTTTCTGTTCTGCTGTTCTCCTTACTGTCTGCAAAGCGGCGCACTGTACGTAGCCGCGCCTCACCGCCGCAGCGGTGATTAATGCATGCGCGTTCCCGCCGAACCTGAGACCTTCGTCGGTTAACTTTTTTTTTTATTTCGCTTCGCATTTCTTTGCGTTCTTTGCTCACCGGTGTCAGCGGAGCGTGTAACGAGAAGGGCTGGGCTTTGCCCCGGTCTCTCCCGTCAAGACACGGAGGCGCTTCCGCGGTGCATGCAGCCGCACCCGCCTAGGTGTCGGGGCTTGCCTGCGCTGCTGCTTTTGAGATGAGGAGTGCACGCTCGCCCGTTAACGCTTTTCTGACGCTGCATGCGCTGCACGTGCTGATGCTGTTGCTCCGTGTAGTGCTTCTTCTAACGAGCGTGAGCTGTTGCTTCGACTGGAAATGGAATGTGAGAAATGAGGCGTGAAGTTTTCCCCTTTGCTCAATTATTGCAACGAAGAAACAGAGGGAATGAAGAAGGTTACCTGGAGGTGGAGATTAATTTCTGCGGCTTCAATTTGCGAGCGCAGAGACTTTTTAGCCAAGCTGTGTATGTCTAGGAGCAACGGAGCCGCTGGCGAGTTGGTAATCCATTGTGACGATCGACTGCGCAATAACACAGAGGGACGAGAAAGGTCGTCCCTGGTGTTTTTGCGCACTTGATCGTCACAATGGCTGAGGTGGAAAAACGTGGCGGTCCGTGAGTGCGCAGAAACTATACACGTCCTTCTTCGTGACTTTGTTCAGGCGACGATAATCGACGCAAAAACGGAGAGTCCCATCCTTCTTCTTCACTAGCACCACGGGGGATGCCCACGGACTCTTCGACGGCTGGATGATGTCGTCGCGTAGCATTTCGTCCACCTGTTTCTTCACGGCCTCCCGTTCCCGTGTCGAAACCCGGTAGGGACTCTGACGGAGTGGTCGAGCATTTTCTTCTGTTATAATGCGGTGCTTAGTAAGGGGCGTTTGTCGGACCCGCGATGACGACGAGAAACAGTCCTTGTTTTTCTGCAGAAGGCATCGAAGCTGTTGCTGTTGGCGAGCGGGAAGACTTGGGTTTACGTCGAAGGGTGGCTCAGGTGTTGGGGTAGTCGTCGTAGCTTCGTCATGATCTGAAAAGGCAAACGCATCGCTGACGGCCAAGATTTCTTCGATGTATGCAATCGTCGTGCCCCTGCTCAGGTGTCTGTATTCTTGGCTGAAGTTCGTTAGCATCACGCTTCCTTTTCCTTCATGCAACCGAGCAATGCCCCTTGCAACGCAAATGTCGCGGTCTAGTAGCAAACGCTGATCGCTCTCGATGACACCTTCGATGTCTTCAGCTTTTTCGGTACTGACGGGAATTATGATGCTGGAGCGAGGCGGGATGGTAACTTGATCCTCGAGCACGTTCAGGGCATGGTGACATGGATTCGTATCCGGCGGTGTCGTTTTGTCCGACGATAGGGTTATCGACTTGGTTCTTAAGTCAATGACGGCGCCAGATGGTTTAAGAAATCCATGCCAAGTATGACGTCCCTGGAGCAGTGTTGCAAGATTACGAAACTCGCAGGATACGTGCGATTATTGATTGTAACTCTTGCTGTGCAGACTCCAGACGGCGTTATTAGATGGCCTCCAGCGGTACGTATTTCGGGGCCTTCCCAAGCAGTCTTAACTTTCTTCAACTTCGTGGCGAAAGGCCCACTGATGACGCAATAGTCGGCTCCAGTGTCGACGAGAGCGGTGACGTTGTGGCCGTCAATGAGAACGTCGAGGTCGCTAGTTCGTCGTCTTGCGTTGCAATTTGGTCGCGGCGTCGGGTCACGGCTGCGTCGGTTTGTTCCGCTGCTTCGACGTGGCGTCGTCAGTTCTTCCTCAGGCCGTGAAGTTTCGACGTCTGGGCTTCGTTCGTCTTGCGGCGTGTTCTTTAGATTTCGTTGCGGCGTCGTCGTCGGCGGCGGAGGATCTTCGGTAGTTCGCCGTACAGCAACCGCACCTCCATCGGTTGCTGCCCTTAGTTTTCCGGATACGGGCTAGGTGACCGGCCCCGGTTTGGGCCAGTGTACTGCCGGCGGTGCGGAGACATGTAGCGGCCGGGCGACGGCGAGCGGGAAGGTCGTCGTTCTTGCCAGTGTGTTCCGGTGAGGTAGTCGTCGATGTTCCGAGGCCGTTCGCCTGGCTGCGGGCGCGGCGCGTTGACGGCGAATCCTCGAAGCCCCATCTGTCGGTACTGGCAGCGGCGGTATGTGTGGCCGGCTTCCCCGCAATGATAGCAGAGCGGTCGGTTGTCAGGGGCACGCCAAACGTCGGTCTTTCGAGGGGCGCATGGTTTTCCTGTCGGCGGGCGGTATGGCGTCGGTGGTGGTGGCGGCGGTGCCTGACGTCGGAACTGCTGCGGCGGCGCGGCGTCTTGACGCGGGCGAGGAGGGGCGGCGTTGCGTCGGGCTGCAGCAGCATAGCTCATGGCTTGCGGCTGAGGCAGTGGCGGTTCAAGGTTGCCCAGGGACTGCTGGATTTCTGATCGAACGACATCTGCGATCAAGTCCACTTGAGGCTGCGCCGAAGGTAAGAGCTTGCGAAGCTCCTCCCGCACGATCGCTCTGATCGTTTCACGCAGGTCGTCGGAGCCGAGGGCATGAACAGCTGGGCTGTCTTGAATCAATCGGCGATTATATTGGCGGTTACGCATTTCCAGCGTCTTCTCAATCGTGGTTGCCTCTGAGACGAATTCTTGGACCGTCGAGGGTGGGTTCCGTATCAGCCCAGCGAAGAGCTCTTGCCTTACCCCTCGCATGAGGAAGCGGACTTCCTTGTCCTCGGGCATGGCAGCGTCAGTGTGGCGAAACAGTCGGGTCATTTCCTCTGCGAAGATGGCCACGCTTTCGTTTGGTAGTTGCACCCGTGTCTCCAGCAAGGCTGCGGCCCTTTCTTTTCTGACGACGCTTGCAAACGTCTGCAGGAAAGCGCTCCGAAAGGCGTCCCAAGTTCGAAGAGTGGACTCCCGGTTCTCGAACCAGGTCCTTGCTGCGTCTTCAAGGTAAAAGTAAACGTGCCGCAGCTTGTCCTCGGAGTCCCAGTTGTTAAATTTTGAGACCCTTTCGAAAGTCTCGAGCCAGGTGTCCGGGTCTTCGAATGACGACCCGCGGAAGGTTGGCGGCTCCTTGGGCTGCCGGAGTAGGATCGGCGCAGGCTGCACGGGGTCGGTCATCGTCGCTGCGGTGGGTGTTGGGACCTTGGGCTGCCTGGTTTGTTCGGGAAGGAGCCCGTGCTCTGGCTGCAGTCCCTTCTGCCTGCAGCTTGTTCGACGATCCGGGTTTTCTTTGCTGTCGTCCTCCTCGCGGCTTGGGCTTGGGTCAGCGCTTCGCGGGGGCGTCCGGATCATGGAAGCAGCAGCACCTCCACCAGATGTCACGTGGTCGTGACGTCGACGAAGACAGCAGTCAGCGTTTGCAGGATGAAACTGTTTATTTGGCCGAACTTGAGGCCGGAAAATGAGAACTCGAACTACAGCAATACACGCTGTACAAAGATAGCGGCGAACAGGGCGTCGTCCGTCGATCAACTGACAAGCGGTGAAGCGCGTCGGCATTTAAACATGTGCCGTCCAATATTCCAGCGTTATCGCTGGCTGTCCTGCAAATTCTAGAATAAGCTCGAATGTGCGCGTCTTGCGCGCAATCTTAACAAAACGATCTACAATGATCGCGAAGGTTCTCGAACAATGAGGCGCGGTTCGCGCTGAGCGTTGCCGACAGTCTTTGTGGCCGAAAACCGAATACAGCAAAAGTGATAAAGAAACGCACGTGGCACTATAATGAAGAAGCAGGGCTAGCATACGCTACCTCGAAGGTTCCCCGCGCTAGCACTAGTTTCTCTTCGGGTTCTGTCAGCATATATAGCTAGGAATTATAACCGCTGCAGCACGAATCGCTATCCGTGAAATCCTTTAGGTGTTCTTAAAGGAACACTAAAGTGAAACAATGAATCGGTTCAGATCGATAAATTTTACTCTGGAAACTCGAATGCCGGTAATTTCGCCATCATAGCTTTAATAATAGAGGAAAAAAACCACGGTCGAAGATTTATATTTAGATTTCGCGCCAAAATCTCCGCGCGTGACGTCACGGATTTCAAAGGGTAATTTTCGCATTTTGTCTACATTGGCTCAACGCCATTTCCTGAAGCTTAGTGTGTTAGGTATCGGATCCCCTCAGAGGGCAATGTACTTCATTTTTATTGATTAGGAACTACGTAGGCCTTGTAGACGCCGTCAAAATCTATGACGTCATGGCGATTGGTTCGGGAATTTCAAGGTGGCGTCGCTACCCGCATCTTAATTCTGCGCATTCTCTCCCTTGTCAAGCGCCTTCTTGCGGCAAGCGTGCCGATTTTGGTATTGTGGAGCAGTAATTTACTAATACGAGAAAAAATAATTTTTCTCGTTAGTGTCCCTTTAATGTACTTTAAAGGGGTCATGAAGCACTCCTTGGGCTTGTTGAAAAAACACACCCTGTGGAAAGCTGACACGGCTATGAACTGCTCTGCCAAATATTACAGTCGTGCGCGTCGCGTAATGGCCACAAGCGGAGCGCGAAGTTGCCGTTTCCCCAGGCACCCTCTTTTCAAACAGAGGCCGGTTCTCACTCTCGTCGGTGGGCGGGGCGTCTGTCCGTTTACGTCGCGGATCTGTCCCTTTACGTCGCAAGAGACATAGCATGCTTATTGGCCGATAGCCGACGTAAATCGAGAGCGGCGTTCGGATCCGATGCGCTTCTTGCCGCGGGGTGCCGCCACTTGCCGGCGCCGCACTCCTCAGTACACGGTAGCCGCACTCGCGCAAGCGAATCACAGCGGGAGAGCGATCGCGTTTCATGACGCGCGCTGACGTAACTTCTTTCCCCCATGCCATCCCTCCCTGTCTAGCTTCCAGTGCGCTCGTCGGCACGAGAAAAGAGAGAAAGCGCTGGGAGCGTGCGCCAAACCCCCGTAACTCCGCTGATTCTTGACGGATTCGAGAAATTTTTGCGGCAATCGATTCGGGAGGCAGTACACTCCGATACTGAGGTCATTAGATCATCACTAAATGTGGTTCATGACCCCTTTAAGCTAACGTCACCTAGCGCAAAGTTTGAAGCTCGCATCTCTTAAACGGGGTGATAAGAGAAGCGAAAAGCTACAAGAGAAGGCACTTCGATAGATCCCAGGTCGTGATAAATACCGAGGTGACACTTCAGCACGCTGGTTAACCTGTTTTTTTTGTTTTTTTTTTCTGGTTCTTGCTGCGTAATGCGTCTTCGAGAGCAGGCGACATCTTCGTTTTTGAAGTCTGCACTCTTGCAAAATGACGCTCGAGGAAGAATCGGCGCAAGCATGCTTCCCCAATAGAAGCGCGAGTGAAGATGCAATTCCTCTGCATCTGTTTTTATTTAGTCAGGCATCTTGTGAGCGCCGAGGTGAACCGAACTTCATAGCTAAGCCGAATAGGCACTTCACTTTTGTATGGCTCCGGGGCTCTTGATGTTCTTTGGGCGAACTCCAAAGAGAGGGCGATGGGCGGCATTTTTTCGAGTTTCAGCTCGCTGCGATATTTGCGTTGCTCTGGCTGCCTTGGCAGGCAATTCCGTTGCGCCAGCAGATGATGAACGCCGTTATTTGCCGGTGTCGCTGGGACGCCAAAATGGACTCATCGCTTCTCGACGCGGGAAAAGATGGACCAAATAGTGAATCTCGAAGCGTGACTAATTAAACCTTATAGCGTTACTAGTAAGATAGATTCAACGGCGTACAATCCGCAATGTAAACGCTGTCTCCAGACGACCACGTTATACGACATGGCCTGGGACGTGCCAACACAATCCTAAAATATCGGCCGAACATAATCCGACGATAGTCGAGTAGGAGGCGGCCCTATATCCAGCTCGGACCCAGAAAAGCAACAAGCTCTGGTTAGCCGAGCCCGGACGGCGGCCGAAGCGAATTGTCATTTGAACTAGGAGGCCCGACCACGAGGATGACTTCTAATTTTTTACTAATAAGTGTTCCATTCTCTCCAGTGAAGCTGATGGATGGATGAACGCGGTCAAAGTGCCCTAGATTCGCCAAGAAATGCCTCGCTACCGCGCAGTTACATACGTCGATCATGAATCACCAACTCGCCCAATCGTCCACCTCGCTTTTAAAACGCGTAAAGGGGCTGGTAACTGAAGTTTATTGCGTTCTACGTGTGTATATAAGTACACATTATCAGTACACCGCGGTGGTATCGTGGTTACGGTGCCTGAATGCTGACCCGGAGGCAGCCCCCCCCCCCCCCCCCGAAATTTTTATGATACATGGTGTTTTACCGAAAATAAATAATGAAAATAGGCGTTTTTCTCAAATAGTCAAAGCTTTCAGCAAGTGCCTCCCCCCCCCCCCCCCCCGAAAAAAATTCCTGGCTACGGGCCTGCCCCGAGGTCGCGGGTTCGATCCCGGCCACGGCGGTCTGTCAGCGCACGTTAATGAACACCGGACAGTCTAGCCCTCCGCTACGGCGTGCCTCATAACCATATCGTGATTATGGCACGTAAAACCCCATAAATATTGAAGTATGCACTTCGCGAAGCGACGGTGTGCTCACCGTCTTTCTGTTCAGCTTAGGAAAGACTTCTTCGTTTTTTTTTTTTTTTTGCGCGACAGGAAAACAGGCTACATTGAAGCGTCTAGAAGCTTCGCTGATAATGACCGTTGGCTCTATAATCTCTGGTGCACACTCATATTTTGGAAGAGTGCTAAGGTGAGTTAAAAAGGAAAGAAAAAGAAGCAACACTTCCATAGACTGTTAATTCTACTTATTTATGGCGGGTGTTTGTATCCTTCGGCAAATTTTCTCGATATGTCTCGATGAACGTCTGAAAAGAAGCCCTGCTCTGCTGCCCTGCACAATCTGAGAACTTAAGCAGAGATTGCAGAGCGAAAGAGATCAGACGGGGAGGACACAAATCGCGCGCACGAATGAAAGAATGCTGCTTTGTCGCAGGAGCTTGCACATGTTTGATCTCATGGAGCTCATTCGCCTGTCTGTCTGCAGTTGTGACGACAGCACGCAGACAGGTTACTGGTCTGATGATCTGTTTCCACTGTCTGGCTGAAAAATTCATACCGTCTCTTACGCATTGGCCTAAGATGGCTCGAAGGCAAAAGCCATCTACTTCTTTGTTTTTTCTCGGTCGATTCTATTGATCGCCCTCCAACCCCCTCACCCACCCCTGAAAGCTTTCTCCACCCAACGTGCCTTTGCAGTGCCTCCGGGATCGACCCAACTTTGAGCAAGCGGTGATGTCAAGCTAGAGGCGCGTAGTGGAGTGATGCGAAAGATCATCATAATGTGATGACGTCACTGGTCGCCGAAGTTTGTGACGTCATCAGGACGTATCATGACGTCACATCACGCGACGTTATCACATGATGTTTTTTTTTTTGCATCACTCGTGTTGACGCCCATGATCCCTTTTCGCGTTTGATGATGGCTTTCGCCTTAATAACTTCATCACGATCGAAGATTAGTCTCAGGAACTTAGAAGAAACAAAGATAACGTTTAACACGTGTGGCAACGCATGTCCTTCTCGAAAGGAACGCAGTAAAATAGTGTATTTATACGAAAAAAGAGCGCTAAGAACGAAACGGAGACGAGCGCACACAGACACATCTCCTCTCACGTTCGTTTAGTTCTTGGCGTTGTTTTTTTCGTGTAAATTCACTAATGTAATAACCAGCCCTACTGAATACGCCTGCATAGTAATGTAATCGCCATTATGGGGTCCACACGACACAAATGTATGGCAAGACTCTTTGCACCGTCAACTGAAACCTGGTTCGCGCGACAGCTACAATTGGAAAGACAAGTTCCTGGCCAACAAGCGAATGTTCTTTATTCCTTGATAAGGGGGCGGAACCTAGTTATTACGACGAAACTGCATATGGCTGGGCGAAACCAAAATTCGTCCCTCCTATGTGCGCAAAAACTCCTAACGCGCATGTGCCACAGAAATTGGTCAAGCCCCAATACTCACCACTGGTCCACTAAAATATGAAGAAGGGAACACCACGGGCGGCGGACACCAATTACTACTTCTGGATGGACGTAGTCAGTAATTCAGAAAGACTTTAGTGAACCGCCGGGATTAACCCAGTGATAAACATTACTGGAGCCGCACGTTTCGGCTGAGCTGGTTAACCGTCTGAACGTAGTGCTTGGACGGTAATTTTCTTTCTTGATGGGATCTGGTTATCTGTGCAGCTTTTTGACTGGTAAGGTTCATCGTAGCAAGGAAGATCAAGGCTGCCCGCCGTTTGAATCCAATTCCGACTGACACTGCAAAGACTAATTAGTCAGAGATTCTTTGTAGGTCACAGTACTAACTTGATGGTTTATGTTCTGTGGGTAGGTACGTTATAGATCAAAGGAGCCCGGTAGTCCACACGAAATTATATTAAGGACGCGAGAGCCTGAGACGAACACAGAAGCGTTAGAACATCGTTTCTTCTTCAACATACTAGCAAGTGTGTTTTTATTATCGCACTTTTTTTTTCTACAACGGCGCTAAATAATTTAGGCTTTAATTGAAATAGAGCGCACTTCCCTGCTGTGTCGCCCATCTGCGGCGTACTTCCAATTGTTAATTTTTGTTTTATTAGCCTTCTTCGGAATTATGCGTGTTCGATAGAAGTAAACGGTGACGTATCAAGTTAGTTTCGATTCTGTCTCCTCCTACTCGCACGAGAACCGCAGCGCGGTTAAAGTGTGTTATCAAGGTCTAGATGTTAGCATCATAAGCTTCAAATTTGTTATCTAAGCCTCAATACTCTTATCAGGGTAGCAAAGGCGCATATATCTGCAACCCATAAACAAAAGAAGGGGAATTTTTTCGAGGGGCTCGTTTCTTTGTTGGGCGCCACCAAATGAATCCAGCAGACAATTAAGCCAAGGAAAGTTATATTTGTTGTTTTTTGACTGTGGTACCTGCCGCATTGGAGTCCAGTACCTGCCGCATTGGAGGCGGGAGGTACTGGGTTTTATTATAATTTAGGCGGGCGTTTTTAAGTGACGCTAGAAATTTATCATGGGTAACGACGCTGGCATTAATTATACGTTGCGTTAGACAATTAACGATTTAATTTCGCTATTACCGGACACAGACCTACTTTCCAAAGCATAAACGACTGAAAGAAAATTTGCCTGTCAGGGGCCTTTCAATAAAAACCAAGGGAGTTCTGCCCCGCAGGAATTGGCTTCACCTTTCGCACTGGCGTCATGCAAGAAGGTCGCTTGCAGCGCGCGTAGCGCGGCTTTGTTCGCGTGTGGGCCGAAAATCCATCGCGAATTGATTTTTACCCGTAAATTAACTTCATATTCTGTAGCTCCTTCGGAAGTTGTAAATTATTATCCGACTTAATATTTATAACTGTGGCTGCGTCTCCGTGACATCCTGGCTTCTTTTTTGCAGCTTGTGACTTCACTGCAATGGTTCAGGCACGTCTGAGTCCTTAGTTGTTGGCAGCACGAGGCATATGCTGTTGGCAGTGCATAACTTTATCGGCGCTTGTCGACCAGAAGCACCTGAACTGCCTATTATGTGGTCGATGACTTCTACATAACCAATATACACTACCAGTCATCATTATCTTCTTTCCTCCCAGTGCTTCCCTTGCCCTGTACGCGGTAGCCACTGAAGATATTCTGCGATTAATTTATCTGCGTCTCCTTTACGTTCATCCCACCGACTGTCGTATCAATCGGAAACCCATATTATGGGTATTTTCCTTATACTGCAAAATTACTTTAGCTTTCTCAGCGTATATGTGACATAACCAAGGAACTTCCTTACCTGGTGTTGGGTTGTAAGGTGTTCAGTTGACAACTTACGTAGTAGAGCTACTGTCCAGACCGTATGAAAAAAAATCGTTTTGGTTCCTTGCGATAATCGGTAACCGTAAACTGTGCCCTTTAAAACTACGGTGCGTTTTGTTTTGAAGTGTCCATTACTAGAAGTGTCCTTGAAACCAGAGCTCTTACGGAAAGTCAGGAGACATCCGGCTTTTCTCTTATGCATAATACAATAATGCAGCAGTGCTTCCTACTATGTTGCGTTTTATGTTTCCTTCTCGGGTAATGGCCTCGATCTCGATCGTTATCGCGCCATAGCGTTTCTGGCGACGCTCTCGCGTCGTGGGCGTCTTATAAATGATCGATACGCGTGCCGCACACGCGTACTCATACAAGGGAAAGCGTTGACTTTTCGACGAAAACAAAACAAAGAACCACAAGCGTCTGCATCGCTTGCGGTGCATCTGACATCACGGCAGAAACTCGTTGATCTTCATAAAAAAATCAGAAAAATGTACGAGCGTCCGTGGCTGTGGCAGTGCACGAATAATCACCTAGTGCACGATGTTTCACGGAGGTCTGAATCACGCATGTTTAAATGAGCCCTTCGCTCGAGGTCAGTTTTTAAGTAGAAGCGTGCTTCTTGCAATCAGAGGCGATGGATGAAGAAAAGGTGCGCGATTTAGAGAGAAAGGGAGAGAAATAAAATAAGTTGGTAGAAATTTCCACCATTGGATCGAGGTTAAAACAACGTTGCTGTTTTAGCAGCGGTGACCAGGCCCATCGAGCCCTACTTACTTTCTTAAAAAATACGGATTTGCCCACGCGCTTATAGACATTTTTCCATGTGACCACCTATTTGTGTTTACGTATGTGTTATTTTTTTCTTTTATTTTCTTTCCTCTTTCTTTCTCCCCTATCTTCATTCCCTCTATGCTTCCCCCTTCCCGAAGGAGCAGGCAGGCGTTGTGCCCCTTTAGGTGGCAGTTGTCAGCCTGTTCCCTCCCTATTTCCTCTGTGTCCTCGTGTTTTCTATGTATTCAAACCGAATAAATAAATAATAATAATAATAACATTCACCGATACAAGCCGTTAACTAGTCTGAAGCAGAGCCAACACTTAGCGGAAGCAAGGCAAGAGTAACTGAAAAACACAGATCACTGCGGAGTGGTCTCTGCACTTTCGCGCCGTCTCGTTTTTTAGCGCTGCTTCCTGCTTATTATCCTGCCTTGTTCCGATGTAGTGCAACGTCTCACGTACTACCTCACCTACTCTCTGTTTATTAGCGGCGCGAGCGCTGAGCGGCACTCTTGTTTCTCTGCCAAGCAGTCCGGTCGAGCACTTCCGTTTCAAATTGCGGTTTACAGTCCAGGGGAAGACACGAGACAGGGACCGACGAAGACGACCCTGTCTCGTGTCTTCCCCTGCGCTGTAACCGCAATTTGAAATGGAATACCAACTAGCCCGTACTCACACCTTGCTTGAGCACTTCCGGTTTTCCGAAAATTCAGAAGAGGTCTTCTAAAGAACAGAAATTTCGGGATCTGGTTCAAGCTAAAGAGTTACACTGGATACATATGGTAACGGAGCATAGCCTGGCTTAAGATTAGGGCCAGTTAATTCTCGGGTTAGTGAAAAATTGCGTTCATTGAAGCACCGTGAGCACTGTGAGCTGCTGTGGTCGTTGCGGCGCCTGGCGGAGCAGATCTAAACCACGAGCTTCTCTCTACGTGGCCTCTGAGATCCGCTTCGGCAGCGCGACGAAACGCAATGTTAACCCAAGGAGTATATTAGGAAACACGAAACACCAACGTGCGAGTGCCAGTACCAGGCGCCCAAGTCGTGGATTATGGTTTCGCCTCCACAATTTTTAGCCTTTTTGCCTTGTCACGCCTAGCCCAAAACTTACGTCCACCCGTGAAAACGGCATTCAGCGGAGCTTGTTGGTTCATAATATACTATATTTTAGTTCACTATAGTTCGTAGCGAACACTGCTTCGAACAGCTGAACTGAAAACGAGTGACATAGGATATACAGACAAGAACATCGCTGTAAAATAGAACAGTCGTATCTGTCTGGCAGGTAAAACCCAATTCGTTTAAACGACGCGAGGCGCCAGTCGCTGTTTGGTATCTGTTGACAACTGTGTGTGTTTTGGCTATTTATTTAGCCGCGCGCACAGAAATAAAATCTCAGTTGCTAGAACAGCGACGTCCTTGCGGTCTTCTTTGTCACTCGTTTTCAGGTGCGCTGCTCCGACCAGTGTTATCCGCCCTGTAAGCCCCGAAATCCCGTCCTCTCTCGTTTTCTCGCTCGCACCGGCGTGTGACGCATTGCGGTAACGAGAACTGAATTGCAACTCCCTTTATGTTCCCAGAGCTTGTGTGGACACTGCGTGGTTCTCCAAGTTCTTCTGACTCTACTAGATCAGCGCGCACACGAGAGTACGTCTGTGTGCGGCTCTTGCTAAGTTATGCATGGCCGCGAGCTCTCCGTTCTTCTCGGCTTGCTAGATTGGTATGCGTCGCGGGAGTTCATTTCCCGCTCGCAGAGAATCCCGCAAGCTCGAGCTAACTCGGTTTTCGCTGCTCCGTGTGTGATGCTGTGCCTCAGTCTGCTCCCGCATTCTCTTGATTCCGCGGCTTCCCGGTTTGTACGTCTAGCTCGCAGCAGGGCCGACACGTGGTCTTGACCCCAAGCTTTTCGTGTCCTTTTCAACCTGGTTTCAAAACAAGGGCCACGCGTGCCCACCGAGTCACTTTCTTTCTTTTCTCCCCCCTTTCTTTTCCTTTTTTATCTTTCTTTGTTTCTTTAGTACTCTTTGTTTTTTCTTTCATTCATTTTCTTCTCTTCTTTCTTTCTCTTTCCTTTCCTTTCCTTTTTCTTTTTTTTATTTTTTTCTTCTTCAAAACAAGGGCAGCCTGAATCTTGCATAAAGGTGGGCTCTTTGACTATACGAAACCCCTTATCTCGCCCTGTTGGAAAGTGGAGATGGGAAAGCATACAGAAAAGATTGTAATGCGGAGGTCGTAGGTCCGGTTTGATTTTTTTCCCCGCCTAATTTTGTTTCTGTGGCTTTATGATTAGCAAACTTCAATTAAAAGCTATAAATAACGTCCCTCTACACTATGTTTGACTACACTATTTGATGTCGGCTTCATACGCTTGTGTCCGAGAACAGGCGGGCCTCTTGATCTGCTTCCTTTCTTGTCGTTTAACAAACTTGAAAGCGTTTTGGGAGAAGTGCGTGTATGGAGCACAAGTACGCAATAGTTGCGTCAAAATTTTGTTAGGGAATTGAGATTCAAATGTCGCAAGAGAACGTTCTGCCGCCATATTCATCACATACGCACGCGGGAACTTAACGCGTTGCGCATTCGGTCGGAAGCATGCGCGCTGCTGTGCACGGTTTTGATTTGACGATGCTGATCTGTTGCTTTGTTTTCATTGGCTAGACATGCTTCGTTCCCTATCACGATGCTGAGAAATGCTTGATTACCACTTCTGTCTGACTTAATCGTACTTTTCTGAGTTTATTTTGTTGAACTTAAATATTTGACAACCAGTATAGCGTTACGCAGGTTAGTTGCGGGAGCCATCGAGCTCCTTGTTCGAGTATGCTCAACCGTCAAAATCGAAATGCCTCCAGGTTAGCCTGGACGAAAGGAGGAAAAAAAAATTTTAGGAGCTCGTTTCTTTGTTAAATACGACGAAACGAATCCAACAGACAGTTAGGTCGAGGAAAGATAGGGGATATTAATTGCTGTCTTTTAACTGTAGTGATCTAATTCTGCCGTAAATTCAAACGAATTAAGCGGACGAAAAACCACCCTTCCGTCGGTGGGATTCGAACCCACAATCTTTCAGTTACTCCAGGATCCAGGCTAGCCTGGAGGCATTCGATACTTGACCTTGTTCCAGTAAAGTGGCTTGTTTCCGAAACGGTAACACATGGGGCAAAACTGCTACGAAGAACAAATTTTATGTGCCGGGACACGATGCTTGATGTATTGCAAGACGAGTCCAGACTAGCTGATAGCGAGGGCAAATCAAATTGTAATTCGGCGCAGTTACACGAATCCGTGTACATATTACCCGCAGTATCATCCTCAATTGCCTGCAATATTATCCGTAAAGTTCTCCCACAGCCAACTGCAACTACCTCTAAGCGCGTTGCACAGAAAACTGGTCCTCTTAAAGCGTTCAAGGGCCTAATACCTAAGCTCAGACCCGCTTGAGGCGCAATTTCCGTATTATTGTACGTCCTAACGCTGTAATCACGTCATAAGCGAATGTGTGTCGTCGGACACGTACACACGCATGACCGTCTTGGTCTCTATACGTGTTTGAGAGTCTTCATAGCTCGGGCTTTCAACAGGCGTCCAAATCTGCACGCTGGGACGTTCGCCATCAAATGACAACTCAGAGGAGTTACCAGGATCCGTGTACCTATTGCTCGGGTTCTGAACAGTGCCTGCACTATTACCCGTAACACTGTTCCGTAGTCAGCTTCAACTATCTCTAAGTGCGTTGCACAGAAAACTGGTCCTTCAAATGCGTTCAAGGGTCTGATACATAAGCTCAGAACCACTTGGGACGCCATTTCCTCGTCACCGTACGTGCTAACGCTGTAATGACGTCATAAACACACACGTCGTCTTGGTCTCTATACGAGTTTAAGAGCCTTCATAGCTCGGGCTCTCAACTGGAGTCCAAATCTCAACGTCCCAGCGTGCGCGCAAAGCTCATTGCCTCTAAGCTCTTATGTGGCATACGTGGCCCATTCGGCGTCGTTACTGTGTACGCCCCGGGTGCTCAACGTCTGGAGCACGTGTCGCCATTTTCAAAGAGCCTTTATATATATAGCGAGAGACGGCATCTCGAGTGTGTTTCGTAAGTGCCGGATCAACGCTGGCTGCAGTGATTCTTCGAGCAAAGTGATTTATAGGTCGGGGTTCTTTCAGCGGTGCTTTATGCGTCGCTAAGAGGGGATAGGCGGGAAGTGGGTATACGTTCATGGTTTTCTTTTTGAAAGCGTCTACACACGCGACAGAGGAGGGCGAGGCGCAACAGACGCAGATTGAAACCTAAGTTTGTTCACACAAGGAATAAATACGAGAGTAGAGTAGTAGAGTAGAGTAGATCCAATAAACTCTGGCACCACCCAGGCTGGGGGATTGGACAAGAACCGGAGAGTTGGTGAAATATAATTGTGAAAGTAAAGCGTTAAATTGTTTTTCTGGTTAAAAGAAAGAAGTAAAATGAAAAAAAAATTAATAGAAATAGAAAATCATATAAACAATGAAGAGGAGAATTTGAATAAGAAAGAATAAAGAAATTTTGAAAAGTAGAAAAACAAGAGTAAAGATTGATTCTATAGCCTAAATCTCTGTGAACCTTTAAGAAACTCCTGCAGGGCATCGGAAAATAATATAAAGCGACGAGGAAAGGAACAGAAGGGGAAAATTGTTTTACTAATTTCGAGTGGCACCGAGAAGTGAAATTCGACTATATAACAGCGATACAGACGGTGGACTCACCCGGATATCAGTTTCTTGTTAGAAAACTCACAGGATGCATTATGCATTTGCCTAAGACGACTCGAAGGCGAAAACCGTCTTCTTCTTTTTCTTGTCAGTCGATGTATGGGTCCTCCCCTGCCCCCCTCCGAAAGCTCCCCTGCATCCAACGTGGTTTTAACGCGATGGCGTTAAAGAGCTCGTTTCGAAGAAATTCCGATGTCGGTGTCGTTGTTTGTGAGCGAAAAATCGAGGAAGATGCAAATAGAATAAATAATACAAATCTTCGGTTAGAGTGAGAATCGAATCCAGGCCTTCTGCGTGGCAAGCAGGTGTTCTGCCACGGAGCCACGCCATTGCTTGAAACTGCTTCGAAAAAAAAAAAAAAAGAAACACTATATGAATGCCATGTAGTGGGAGGAGTCTCCTTAACGCATGTAATATTGCGTGGCAGAAGCTTAGAATTGCGCCAGGCGTCAAAAACAGGTCAAATTGCCAGCGAAGGGTCCCTTAAAGGACCACACATTACGAATCGCTCAGCAGATTACATTCATCATCACAGCAAAAGCATCAACATAGTTGAGCAGCGGCCGTAGGTTCGCGCGTTGCCCTAATGGCTCATTCACACTGTGGGAATCCGCCGGCCACAAGCGACCGGAATTCGCGCGCCCGCCCGAAATTCACATTGTTCACACCACTTAGCAACCGGAGACCGCCGAAACTAGGGCGTCTAGTTGTCATCGTACCCTTCGCGCGAAGGAACGCTGGCATCGGGGACGCGCTCGGCGTTGTGTACGCGTTGCGTTAGGGCTAAGCGCATAAACAGGAGCAGGGTCGTCCGAACTGCTGGGCTTGCTGGAAAGGAACTTTCTGGGATGTCTGACGAGAGAAACATGCATTCGCCGAACAAGAAACGACGCAAGCAGTTGTGGGTGGTTCGTCCTGATTTGCAAAGACGCGAGAAGCTTGGTCGAGCCCAGGTAATGCTACCCGTTTTGCGAGATCGCGATGAGGTATTGCAAAGATGCTAATCGCGACAACACTTGGCAGTTGTCGACAGCTACAGGAGGATTACGAAAGACATCGCTGTTGCTGCAGGTTTCGACGACTGCGATATCACAAGCGCGCCGCCATTTTCAAATGTTCGACTCGCGTTCCGATTGGGTTCGCGGTGAAGGAATCCGGCGGCAGCTGCCGCAAAAATCGGTCCAGGACCGATCGGCGCGGAATGGGCTTTTCCGGCGGATCTCGCTGCCGCCGAAGCGGATTCCGCGCGCTCTCGCCGCCGAATCTCTCAGTGTGAACGCACCTTAACGGACGCGTAGTGGGCCCTTCGCTGATTCGCAATAGGAAGAATTACGGCGTAGTGGGCACTTCGCAACTGTACTTGCAGTAGGCATTCTAAGATAGTTTGAAACTGCCAATGTTACGCGCACGGACTTTCGTTTCGTTGCGGCACGGTTGAGGCATCCACCGAGAACCGAAGGCTAGCAATTGAGAAGGCGATGCACACGGTGCCCAATTACGCTATCGCGTTCTACTCTTGAAGGCGAAGCTCAAGCGTCCTCCAAGTTTTGTACTGCCTCCAGAATCGGAGGCATTGCAAGCTTTCTCCAGCTCTTCTTGTTCTGCACTGCCTACGTGATCGGCCCACCTTTAACCAAGCGACGATGCCATGTGAAAACGTCCTTATGTTGCGTCACGATATGTGGCGTCATAATAACGTCATGATGACATCATGATGGCGTCACAAATTTGGGTGACCTGTGACTTTGTGGTGAGCTAATATAATGACGTCAACGCGTGATGATTGTTTCTTGTATCACTCGTGTTGACGCCGACGCCGCGGAACGCCGAAGTCGCCTACCGTCAATTTTCGCGCTTGATGAGACATCTAAGGCTTTCGCATAACAAAAAATACGTGTGTGTGCATTTAAAAAAGAAAGCATGACTCTTCGTTTTGACGCTAAAGGGAGGCTAAAGTTAGATCCGCATTTATTGGCCTCAGGCTAATGATTGAGTTACATACCATTTATTTTCTGCTTTTGTTTACCATCTATATGTTACCGGTTTGTTCATTCGTGTCTTCGGTTGTTTCCTTCAATTTTTGTTTGTTTGTTGAAGGGGCGTAGCGCTCGTTTTCTACGTCCGTCCTGGAACGCGCGCATTGCATGGTGACTGTTCTGGCGCAGACAGCCACGTTTGCAGCGTTGTGCTAATGACGGCGTCTCCTCGTTAGCGCCTCTACGGAGCGCGTGCTTCGGGCTCCGTGTTTGACGTTCAGCTCTACGGCACTCGCGCATCGTTATGCGCTTGTTTGTCTTCGAGCACGCGTTGTTTCCCGTGCGAGGCTTCTAATCCAGGCGATGTCAGCAACGGCGTATTGACTTTTCGCGCGCATCGACGCTCCACTCGCGCGAATGTTTCGTTGGAAGGAAATTGGCACGTTCGGCAGCTCTCCTTCTATGTCGGCGATAGGCCACATCTCCCATGTTCTTGATGACACCGTTAACTTCGGTTTTGTGTGTGCGCCGCGGTGGTCTAGTGGTTGCGGCGCTCGACTGGTATCCCGAAGGTGGCGGGATCGAATCCCCGTCGTGGCGGGTGCATTTCGGTGGAGGCGAGATGCTTAGAGGCTCGTGTACTTAGGTTTAGGTGCACGTTAATGGAACCCCAGGTTGTTGAAATTTCCGAGCCCTCCACTACGGTGTACCTCGTAGTCATATCGTGGTTTTGTGACGGAAAAACCCAACAATCCGCCTTTTTCACGATGCCACGGCGCATGCGCCCTTCCCCCAGCGGCAAAGTTGCGAAACGTCACTCCATCTCGGAGGCTTTCGTTTTGGCAATACCTGTAGTCTCGGCCCCTACCAAAACCTGCACAAAACGGCAGCACGGCAGCACATGAAAATGTAAAAGGCGGATTATTGTGACTTCGGTTAGACGATTAGAAAAGTGAAAACGGTGACTTCTTCGGATGATGATGACGATGATGATATATGATGCTTGATGGCACAAGGGCCGACTTATTCGGGTGACTCCTCCATGGATTAGCGCATATTAGTGATATTTCTAAATTACGGCTTTCTCCTCGTAGCTTTGGTGCAGTGATGGATGGATATGTTGAATGTCTTGAGATACAAGAGTGTCACTGAAGTTTGTGTGGTACATTCTTTCCGTCCTTTTGGTTGATCGATCGATCGATCGATCGATCGATTGATTGATTGATTGATTGATTGATTGATTGATTGATTGATTGATTGATTGATTGATTGATTGATTGATTGATTGATTGATTGATACATTGTTCCAAATTACTCCAGGAAGAGTACCAGGCCACGTAGTGGAGTATTTTTGCCCGAGGCTCAAGAGGCAGAAGAAATACATACAAAATTTCTAAAGAAACATAGTGAGCCTATAAATAAAGGGTATGCAGCTTCACTAACGAGGATGTAGATGTATAGCCATCTACGGGGAAAAAAGAAAGCGAAACTGTTGCACCTTGAGCAACTAAAAGTTGTTTTTGTGATTGTGATCGGTAGTTGTAGCGACTTTTGTAAAGGTTTGTACGATAGCGTGGCCGTATGTGCTTGGGGTCCATCCACAGTTATGTTTTTTTTTTCCTGTGACATGGGTTTCCTTTGCGTGTACTCCAGACTTGGTGTCACGGTCTTCGCGTACAGTGAAAGCTGCTGCCACAAGATGCGGCGCTGCTAGGCTCGAGTATGCGGGTGCGATTCGCAAGCGGCGTGGGCCGCATTTCGATTTAGGTTCACGTTAAAGAACCCCAGGTAAGCCAGATTCGATCCGGAATTCCCCCCACTACTGCCTGCCTCATAATCATATGGGCGGTTTTGGCACATATAACACCAGTAACCTAAATTAACCATAACCCCATCCCTTCCCCAGTGTAGGGTAGCATACAGGTCCTTCTAGACTGGTTAACATCCCTGCCTTTCCTTTCTCTCCTGTTCCTTCCTTAATTTTAGTAAACTAACTCTTTTTGCAAATGTGGGACACTGATATGCTTGCTTGGTAAAGCCACTTGAAAATTGTATTTTTCGAAGTAGCCTTGTTTTACTTTTCTATGCCGCATTTCCGTATTACACTCCGTCGCCACCAAATACCCGGCCACACCTAGAAGCAGGCTTTGCCACACACATATGTTGTTTATGGAGAAGCACGCTTTAAAGGCGCATCGTCACACGTGCAGACCCTTTTGAATATGGATTACGCTTCTGTGTACAGGTTCTCAACAGCGAAACTCTCGATTACCGTCTCTGGCTGTTTAGGACGAAGACGGGCAGTTCGCCTTTTTTGGCTTCATTTAAGCGTACGAGAACCGACAAGAATGAAGAAAACATTCGCTTTACTCGCACTTGAAAACACGCACACAGCGAGAGAGATTATACATACATACATACATACATACATACATACATACATACATACATACATACATACATACATACATACATACATACATACATACATACATACATACATACATACATACATACATACATACATACATACATACGTTAAAGAACCCCAGGTGGTCGAAATTTCCGGAGCCCTCCACTACGGCGTCTCTCATAATCATATCTTGGTTTTGGGACATTAAACCCCACATATTATTATTATTATACATACATACATACATACATACATACATACATACATACATACATACATACATACATACATACATACATACATCGACACACGCACAGACACACACACTCTGCCTTGATATCAATGCGATTGATAATAACGAGGTCTTATCATTCTTTTCGCAATGCTGCCCGTGGGCATGAGTCGATTTCGCACCACTGTTGTGAGGAATTTTCCATAACCGTGATCGCTGAGCGTAACGGCGCGACGCGGGTGCATTCGCTCTCCGGAACACTATTCGTCTGTGCGCTGGGTGATAAATGTGTTCAATAACAGCGAGGCGTTGAAACGCTTCCGGGAGGAGATCCTCGAAATTCCCACTGCACATTCGCGTTTGACGCTAGCGAAGGACCGGATATCTCGTCGAAAAATTCGCCTCGTTTTTTTTTTTTTTTCACTCGCCATCGAAACGCTTTCTTTCTTTCTTTCTTTCTTTCTTTCTTTCTTTCTTTCTTTCTTTCTTTCTTTCTTTCTTTCTTTCTTTCTTTCTTTCTTTCTTTCTTTCTTTCTTTTCTTTCTTTCTTTCTTTCTTTCTTTCTTTCTTTCTTTCTTTCTTTCTTTAATTTTATCGCTCTTGCGCCTAGCGTTTACTGTGAAATATCGTGGTCTGGACGGGGATTGGTGCATTGCCAGGCATTTATTTGCCTTTTCGCCACCGCTTTACGTTGAACTACTTGATAAGAGATGTATACATTAATTCGTGATAATGTTCAGGTGTTCATAGTTCTGCACTTTAATACAGAGAAGACTACTCCATCGTTAGCGCCATGGTTTAAACTCAATATCTTGTTTTCCCCACATTCACGTCACACATTTCTAACACAGTGCAGCGCGTCTCGTTCGACGCATTGAGATACAAGCTAGGAATTGAGATAGAATTTCTTGCGCTGAAGGAAGCCGCCCGCGACGAGGCTATAATAAATGATCGAAGCCACTCGCCGTCCTGCAACATTAATGCGTTCTCATCTCTCGATAGAACACGCGATCGTTTCGACGTGTTGCGGGAGCCACTTTTGTGACTCGTTCCCCTCTGTTGCCAGCAAATAACTATCGTCTAAGGCAAAGAAAGAATCAGCGGCAGAGTAAATCTCCGCGGAAGCCAGTCTAACACGGCTTTCCTCCAAAGTAAGCTACGCAGCTAGGCAATCGGGTTGTGCCGGAAAGCTTACCCCCGAAAGTGAGGACCCGACTCCAGTTCCGCTCCCAGGGTCGTGCTTTATCGGGCTAACCGGCGGCCCGTTCTCGTAGAAAAAAAGAACAAAAAGAAAAACAGGATGCCGTGTCGCAAATGCTCGGCGACCTATGTGGCCGGCATTGTTTTCGGCACGCACTCGGCTACTGCGGCATTCAATCTCTTCTAGGATCGTGTCGAGTGCGGCAGTACCTGAGCGTACGCGCTCCACCGGAAAGCGTGCTTCGCCTGTATGCAGCGGAGTAGAGAGGGAGAAGCCGCTTGCGTGGAGGGCAGCTCGTTGTCGACGAGGGTGGTGAAGTGGCAAGCTGACGGGTTAGCGCGTGTTTTCCAGGAAAACACCCTTGGGGCTCCCCGTGGTGCCTTGCGCGTATAACTCCTACAAAACGGGGATGGATATTTTTTGTTAGAATACTTAAAATACAAGAATCTGAGGCCGTAAAACATCTGCGTCCTTGAAGAGTTCCTGCAAGCCCCAATGATGTGTGGGGCGATACAAGGCAGACTCCACCGGCAGTAACAAAGAACATTCTTTACTCTATAAAGTTGTTTCTCTTTTTCTCTAAGCTGGGCGCTTCGCTGCACACATAGTGCAAATAGAACCGCGTCACTGTAATGCAGTCATACGGATAAATTAAGGACATGTTAAGGAAACATATGTGGCAACGTTAATCTGTACCCCCCTCTCTTCCCATTACGTCATCACTGATAACTCCTCCTTTATGGCACGCAAATTTCTAGCGGTTACCTTTGATAAGTAAGCTTAAATCTCTCTGGTGGCCTTCGTCTTTCGTCCTTTATTTACTTCCTTAGACTTAAATGAATGTTTTAGCGTATTATACGGTACTAGGGTTTACGCGAACGCTTTACAGGGATACCGGGTGCTGGTAGCGACATCTTGAGATGCTCATTCCAACCACATTGCCTTATAAAACAGTTATCATGCTTGTCAATAATTGTTGGGGTTTAACGTCCACGATATGGTTATGAAGGGACCCCATAGTGGATGGCTCCGTAAATTTCGACCACCTGGGGCTCTTCAACGTGCTACTTAAATCGAAGTACACGGGTCCCCAAGCACTTTCGCCTCCATTGAATATGGGGCCGCCGCGGCCGGGATTCGATTCCCGCGACCTTCGGGTGAGCAGTCGAGCGCCGTAACCACTAGACCACAGTGACGGTTATCATGCTTGTTGAGTGTTCTTCTAGAAAAAAAAGAAGTGAAAAGAACACACACCTTAAAAAGCAGCACACTCGCGCTTACAGCGCTGGCGATAATGTCTTACTATCATCTTCTTTACCTGCGCAATATATTCTCATGTCCTTCTTCTGAAGCTCTTTAAAGAATTGGCTTTCTATAATTTTATCTTTTCTTTTTCAATATCTCGATTACTTGTTTTCTTTCCTTACAATGTCAGAGGAAGATATATACTACTTGAGAAAAGACGTAGACTTCTTTCTCCACTGTTTGACTGACGAACGGGTTGGTTTAACCTTCATTCGTCATGAGACCTTCTGCAGTGACACTGAGGCCATATTGCCCTGGAAGCTGTACAAACACATCGTGAACCAAGGCAGCGTAGCGCCCCTGCGCGAGGTGAAATTGAGGTTGTGTAGCCGCATTGGGATGGCTCCGTAACGTTTTTGCTCCTACTCATACTGAAAGTTGTCTTTTCTGGCAACTTCTCGCACATCTATGCTTTTCCCATTTGGTCGCTTCATTTTGAAGTTGGACGAGGCGGAAACGGGCCCAAGCGGCACCCGAGAAAAACGGAAACGGCGATGGGGGGAGGGGGAGGGGGGGATGCAGCCTTGATTTTCGGTTACCTGTTCTCTGAGTAAACACAGGTAAAAGAAGGGTAATAGTCACGGCCTCCTTATCTCAGGAAACTGCTTCGCACCGGCTTCTGCTGCAGAAGCTTTCAAAAGATATTGCTTTGGAAGAAGGGCGTTCCGGAGACCTGAACTGTTTGTCTTTCTGAGAACTTCGGGAGTCTAGACGGACCGGAAAGTAGAAAGGATATGGAACCGCAGGGATCTCATTTGATCTTACTTTTAGTCTCTCTTTAGGTTCCTTTGTCTTTCTTTTTTTCGAGTCTGAAGCAGGTAGTGGCCCAAGGCGGTGTATAGGCCAGCTCATTTTCATTACTTTTCGTGCTTTAAGCTGCCAGTCGGTGACTGATGCTACGGTGCTGTATTTGAATCGCTGTGTTAACAGGAGTTGGCATTTTAAAGACACCAAGAAAGCAATCTTAGTGAGACCTCCTTTCCCATTATTTCTGTTCTTTGTTGTAAGCTTCCCTCTCTGTTCTTAATGCTGACCTTCGACGTACTACTCCCTTCCTAAAGCCGTCTCTCTCAAGTTTAAACACGATCCTTTTGAGAGTTGTATTTCGCTCCGTAAAGATTTCTCCAACGCCAGCCTGCCGACACTACCGTAATAGAGTTGTTCGTCGCCGCTATAGAAACGAGGCGACACTGAGAAGCGGGCTTTGCCACATGCAGAATCATCTAGTGGAGGAGCACGCTTTAAAGGAGCGTGTAACATGCGCAGACGTTAGTAAGGCGATGACTGGGGCTAGTTGGTTCATGTCGACTTCTTGGATATGCGCTGTTTCTTAAAAAATAACGACGAAGAAGAACTATGTGTCTGCATCTTCTTCGTCGTTATGCTTTAAAAAACAGCGCATATCCAACAAGACGCGCAGACGCCTTCTGAATGTGTGTGACGTTTCCGTAGGCAGGTTATCAGCTGCAAAATGTTTCGGTTACCTTCTCTTATATTAGATTATTTATTAGGTTATTACGTTTCCTACCCTCCAGTTCTTGCGGACGTTGTATGGGGCTGTTACGGTTGAAGTGAGTGTGTCTATTTACAGGGCGAGGTTGACGGTCAGGTAATGATGGCCTCGATTGGCTGTCATAGCCCAACGTCGGCCTGTCAGCGCTCTTTCGATCGGTGTTGCGATGTCACAGTATAAAGACGACCAATAAGCCGGGCTTCCTTGCCTAGGTACAGCGTCTTCGCAACGTTGTATATATACGTTGTAACTGAGTGAGGCACTGCGACAGCACCGTTCCTGGGGCACTGGGCCTGGTGTTCGTGGGCCTGGGGCTCTGGTGCGCGCGGGTAGCTAGCGCAAGCAGAGAAAGACGAGAGGCAGAATAGAACAAACAGCCGGCCCAGCGAACTGGGTGCTGTGTCTATTTCGATATATATATATATATATATATATATATATATATATATATATATATATATATATATATATATATATATATATATATATTAGCATTTTGTAACAGCTCTTATCAAATCCTTAAGGTGTCATTTTGGTTCGCTACCATTCCTTTTTGTCTCCGCGCATCGTGGCATGGACACTAGGACACGTGCCTCTGTGATTGACGACCTGTGTGTCTTGCTGTCGTATTAGGCCTTTAGAGAGAATAAAAAAAAAAATGTCAAATTAAACTTTTGGTAGTTCCTGCAATTTCACTTCCTTTTACGAACTGAACTATTCGGGCTTTTCTGCTTGTCCTGGGCTTTGTTTTTGGTTGCCTTGGACCGAAAGCATTAACTTGTCGCTATGCTCGCTTTTTTTATCTGGCTCTGCGGCAGCTTTTCTTTCGTGTGCTTCTTGCTTTATTTTTATTTTTCCTTTTAGCAAATGAAAGCGAACAAACTACCTTAGCCTGTCATTACGGGGGCGCGAGGCCATTTGGTATAACGATTTGCAGCACTGAGCTCTTTACTCGCTGCTTATGATTTTTTTGTTTTCATTTGTGTGTGTGTGTGTGTGTGTGTGTGTGTGTGTGTGTGTGTGTGTGTGTGTGTGTGTGTGTGTGTGTGTGTGTGGTGTGTGTGTGTGTGTGCGTGTGTGCTGTGCTGTGTGTGTGTGTGTGTGCGCGCGCGTGTGTGTGTCGCGTTTTTTCTTTCCTCTCATCCGCTAACTCTTGCTGTTGGGTCCAGTTGGTTCACCCGCTGTGTCCTGGCTGGCTATACGTCTACGTAAAAAGGTGAAAGCTTTCAGGCTGAATGAGCAAGCCACGAACTTCGTTCTATATCAATTTAGAGCTTTATTGCGCCGGTCATGCTCTATCGAAAACTTATTTCGTGCGTTTAGAAAAGCTTGTAGACGTGTACTTTATGAACTGCATGGACCCTCTTTGCGCCTTCTACAGTGTACCAGTTATTTCACTTACCGCTTTGACAGCGAAAGTTTTCAGGGGCTCATATTCGTTTGAGGCACTTGCCGTATCAGTCGCCTGCCTTACTTTTTTTTCTACCCTTAGTTTTTTTTTTTTACTGTGTGTGTTGTGTTTGTTTAATAATTAGAGGCTCTTGGTTAATTAAATTTAATCAATTCGACTACCAATATCTGTTTGGCGTCTGCCTGCTGTTTTCATGCTTTATTTGGAATCTATAAGGAAAGAGATAGAGAAACAAAAAGCTGAAAGCCAAGAGTAAAGACTATTGGGCCTTTTGGTTCGGTACATCCAATGAGGCCATAGCGCTGAAAAAAAATAAATACAGGAACAAAGGAAGACGATAGGACGTGCGCTGTCCTTTCGTCTGGCGTGGAGTTTAACCAGGTGGAGCGTGGGTGGCTATTGCGCAGAAGAAACAAAAAAGAGGCTTTATTTATATCTAAAACATATCTATAACACGTAGGTGAGGCGTCTATATGGCTTAGTTCTGCGTTAAGGGAGCACTGTCGCTACGAGGTGCCAGACATCCCAGACGCCGATCACTGACGAGCTTTTTCAGCCATGGTAACCTCCCTTAAGCAGGGTTTCGGTGCAAATACACCTCAGGCAAGCATATATATCTTCAATCATGCTATAAGGCTGTCAAAAGGTGAAGACTCCACGGGGCCAGACTAGTTAATAGGTACTGTGTTCCACACACAATTTACATTTTTTTCTTATTAAATGTATTTCAGGGGAGGTTGGTGCCTGTGCGTGCCGCTGGCTACTCCTTTTTTCTTGCAGGATAGTTGCATCGAAGAAGTAGTGAACAAGCACAAAACTATACAAATGAACACATGGACGAGCACTCGCGCACGTATTCCCAGCAATTAAATGCGAACAAATCTTCACTCTACAGAAAAGTTCACAAAACGCAAATATTCCCACAAACATAACGTCCGCGCGGAACGTAAATGTTGGCCAAAAAAAAAAAGGTTCTCACGGCTGATCAGTAATTAGGTACTTGCATGAGCTGGCACAAACGAAGAGTTCGGGTGTTGGCATGCACTTCAAGTGACATCACTGTTTGTACTTCGTCGTCACCCACTGTCGTCCTACCACTGTTGATAGATAGGTACTGTTTATTTCATATTGTACATACTGATAACAAACACTTACCGGACCTGTAGCCAAAGGCTAGTTGTAGGTCCGGAAAAAAGAATATATAGGAAATCCTAACACAGCATGGAATAGAATGAAAAAAAAAAAAAACAGCAGTTGTAACATTTGCAATGAACAAAAAATGTCATTGTTGATTTCACAATCATTTAGTAAGTAAAGAACCTATAATTAACATTTATTGCAGTCCCAAACAATAAGGTTGGGGCTACGTACAGATACATTGAAAGTACTGTGACATATACAAAAAAAAATAAGAAGTGCATATTTATCAAACCTTTATCAGGCAAGATATGTCTGTTAAAGAGCGAAATGCGTACATATTGTGCAAATGAACAAAACGGGAGAGAATATGACTTTTTTGTTACATAGAAATACAACACTATCATGTGACAGTAATTGCACGGTATCAGCAGTAAATTTATAATTCGTTTAGAACTAGCAAGGTATTATAATTTACTCTATCCTTAACAAAGAAAGAAAATATTGTTTCAGGGCGCTAGGGAAGTTCACAGAGTTAATGATTACCGCTGGGAGCCTGTTCCAGGTCTTAATTCCTGTGAACTGAAGCATGCGTTCACCATACACATTGTTACATGCGCGAGATTAAAGTGACCTGCAGTTACATTTCTAGTACAGCGCGAGGACGAATTAAATAGGAATGAGCTGAATGGATGGTTGAATCTAACGATCTTATAAACGCACAGTGAAATGCTCAGCTGTCGCAAGTATTCAAATGGTAATATGTGATATTGACAGAATAATGGGGCCGTGTGATCGTTATGCTTAGAGTGAGACATAATTCTTATTGCACGTTTTTGGAGTTAATAATTGGGCTTAGTAAGGTTTTATACGCCCAGCCCCACGAGTCAATACAATACCTCAAGTGACTTTCAATAAAAGCAAAATACATGAGTCGCAAAACTGGGATGTCAAAGTACTCACGAGCTAGTGTTAAGCCGTAGCAACCAGACGCTAATCTGGAGCAGACACTGTTTATGTGTTCTTCCCATTGTAGGTGTTTGTCAAAACACTCCAAGGTATTTGTAAGAACTTGTCTGTTCTAGCGAAATGCTATTGATCTGTATGTTTAAATCTGTGGTATCTACTACTTTGAAATCGAGACTGAAATACAACATATTTTGTTTTCTTCGTGTTTAATTGTTAATTTATTCCTAAGAACCACTCCGAGATAATATTTAGCTCTAGATTTAACTTATGCTGAAGTTCAGCAATATTTATCCGCAGTTACTATAAATGCATGGATCATCTGCATACATCATATTTCTGCACAGCCGATTATTTGTTGCAGGTCATTTATATATAACGAAAAAAGAAGAGGACCTAATACTGAGCCTTGTGGACCCCGGTAGCGATGTTTTGTCTTGAAGAAGTAATATTGTTTGATCGTCACGACCTGAAATCGATCTTCCATGTAACTTGCTAACAAGTCGAACACTTTACCGCGAAATCCACAATGTTTAGTTTGTCCAACAATATCTGTCGTCACCACTGTCGTCATCACTGTCGTCACCACTGCCGGTCACCACTGGTCGTCACCACGTCGTCACCACTGCCGTCCCCACTGTCGTCACCACTGTCGTACCACTGTCGTC
>NC_051181.1:130062434-130087211 GCF_013339695.2 Rhipicephalus sanguineus | reverse complement strand
ATACGGTACATGACTAACAGCTAGGCTGCTGAGTATGTAGAAGTAGCAGCGTAGTGGTAGCAGAGACACATCGCTCTTTCTGGCCAAGATAAATGGGACCCTCCTTGACGCCTCGCGTTAGCGCCGGAAGCTCAGACTGAAGCATGCGTGGGTGAAAGTTCGATAGAAAAAAAAATAACCATCATTATTCGATGGTCGCTGCTCCAAGTGTCAGGAAGAACAAACAAGAACAACAAAAAACAACTAGCCCTAAAAGGACGCGACAGCAACACAGGGGCGTAGCAGATAGAAGGCCCGTATTCAAGCGAAACGTGTGTTGGTTACTGAGCTATTCTATAAACACGCAGAAAAAAATAACAAAAAATAGCTTTCGCGTGGAACTGCTTCGAGATCACGATATCGATGACAAACCTAAATAGCAAGGGAAATAGAAGAAAGAAAGAAAGAAAGAAAGAAAGAAAGAAAGAAAGAAAGAAAGAAAGAAAGAAAGAAAGAAAGAAAGAAAGAAAGAAAGAAAGAAAGAAAGAAAGAAAGAAAGAAAGAAAGAAACGTCCTCGATAACAAAAAAGTAGCAAAAGAGCGCCAGAAATAAAACAAAGTACACTATGCGGAGACATACAATGCGAGCAATAGGGTGAAAGACGCCGCACCAGACAAAAGACTTGGCAACGCGTTGTTAACAGCGTGAAACGCAACTACATCAACCTACTCAATACTTCGTCAGGCGCGAATTCAGGACTTCGGGTAGTTGTATAATTTGAGGGAACAAGCCTCGTCTCTTCCAGGAAAGTTAGGCTAGAGATTGCGGTGGTTGTGAAGGAAGCTGAACAACCGAATTTTTTGCAGGTGACGAGTACACAAGCAACACTGGCGCGTCGTGTTGTCAAGGCGCCTGGCTAACGACATCTGCAAACCAAGGTAACTGCCGACCTGTTGTACTCCCTTTAGTGTTGGATATCCCCCGACGTAATCTTAAGGTTACATTCAGAAAAAAAAAGGTCTATAGGCGTGTTACCGTCCTTTGTTTTGAACCTAGACAGACGTCAGGGCAGCTAAGGCATGGGGAAAAGGGGGGGGGTGGAGGCAAATATGAGCTTGTGCATCTTGACAAGCGCCACGGAACAAACCCAGAAGGCAGAGACACGTAAACAGGACGGGCGCTAGATATCAACTGAAAGTTTATTTACGTAACACGATGAAAATGTACAAACACGCGCAGAACGCACAAGGAGGTGCAGACGGCTCTGTTAACACAGATACCTGCAATGTCGCTTGAGATAAGCTTTTCCCTTGGCACGCAAAGCCGGTGAAGGTGTGCTCACACATTTCGCTCACACATTCACCCAGGTATCTGTGTTTGCGTCGCCGTCTGCACCTCCTTGTGGGTACTGCGTGTGTTTGTGCATTTCCATCGTTTTACGTCAGTAAACTTTCAGTTGATGTCTAACGCCCGTCCTGTTTACGTGCGTCTTCCTTCCGTGTTTGTTCATTTGCGCTTGTTAAGATGCACCAACTTCAGCTACCACCAAGTAGCCCAAATTTCTTCGTAGAATGGGCAAATATGTCTTTCGAATTAGAACACGTGGTTATGGCCAGACGGACGGACAGTTGGTTGGTTGATCGGTTGGTTAAAGAAAAGAGCGACCGAGTTACAGAAAAGAGAGATAAAATATCCGACAGAGAGGGATGGACATAATATAGACAGAGAGAGAGAGCAAAAGGGAAGGGGAATAACTTAATAAAGCTAGCAGTTCCGGAAAGAAGAGCTTTGTTTCTGATCCCTGCCACCCTACGATGGAAAAAGTAAATGTACTAATAGCCGACAGAAGGCCGCTCTGGCGGCTCGCACATCAACCCGGGCAGCCCGGAGGCATCGGTTTATGCTTGCAGCGTCGAGCCATGAACCACGGGAAAGCCAGCTCCCAGGCGCCGTTGAGTGCAAGCTTTGTTCGTGTACGCCTCAGCAAGCCTCTTTCCTGTTCTCCTACACGGATACTCCTCTCCCAACCAATACTTCCTACGTTATTCCTTCCGTTCTGTGCCTCGAGACATGTTCGTGTACAAGCAAGAAACGCCGAAGTGTGTCTCGCACTGAAAAACCAAAGAATAATAAAGCGGAAGAAGGAGAAAAAGAAAGAGGAATAGCGAGAAAAAAGGAAAGAAAGGTTGTCCAGCAGTCGGGCTTCTCAGCCTGACATGCCCGCATTGCAGAGAAGCGGAAGTCACGACACGCAAGGAGGGGAAGCTCTTTCGCGAGATTGACAGCGATCGTGTCGCCGCGCTACCCTGCGGACATCTAGATGCGCCATCGAGGAAAGAAAGAAAGAAAGAAAGAAAGAAAGAAAGAAAGAAAGAAAGAAAGAAAGAAAGAAAGAAAGAAAGAAAGAAAGAAAGAAAGAAAGAAAGAAAGAAAGAAAGAAAGAAAGAAAGAAAGAAAGAAAGAAAGAAGTGAGCATTTATAGACCAACACATCAGAGAGAGGCACTAACGACAGCAAACAGCCATACTTCTCAAACTAGGTCCATCATTGGATAACGCGTTGCTTAATCACGTGCTACAGCCGAAAAAAGCTCGACCTGAAGGCTTACGCGCGCGGAAACGAGACACGCACGAACAAATGTAACAACAAGACGGCGCTGTCGTTCAACCTGAAAGGGCGCCGCACTGATTGCGTAACGATCACTCGTCCGAATACTCGGGCACCGAAGACGACAGCCTAATCACGAACTACCTTCGCGGGAGGGTCTCCTTACGCTTACACGTCCTGAACGCAACGAGAGACGGCCAGGCGAGATGAAGGTTGAAGCAAGTAGCGCAGCAAGATTGGAACAAACGAACAAAAAACAAGCAAACGAACGAAACTTGCGGGGCTAACGGAGATGACCGAAGATGAACGATGTATTACATCGGGCTCTTCCAAGTCAGGCAGGGAAACGTGGACACAGTGCGCGGAAAGCTCGGCCAGTTAGCGGCACGGTCAAACACGCTAACAGCGTAAAGAAATAACACCACACACCACACACACACACACACACACACACACACACACACACACCACACACACACACACACACACACACACACACAGACACACACACACACACACACACACACACACACACACACACACACACACACACACACACACACACACACACATACATACATAAGCACACGCGCGCGCCCACGTCAACACACACTATTCATGTGAAGGCAAATGCGTGCGTGTGTATATGTGAACACACGGACACTATCACAGATACACACGCACGCACGCACACACGCGCCCCAAACCGAGACGCGCTCACACACATAACACACGCACGTGGTTGGATATCGCTTCCTCCTGTCGCGAGAAAGTGACGGCGTCACCGTTCGGGTGGCGGGTGCGAGCGTCGCTAAAAGCAAAATCCAATTAACCAACGCCACGTGTCACTCTTGGACACTTTCTTTCCATTATATAGCACAAAGTATATTTTTTGTCACCGTGTTTCGAAAGCTTCGAAAGGAAACTAGCAGTCTCGTTCGCTCGCTATCAAACACGCGTCGCTTATTAAACTTGCACGAGGAGGAAGCAACGTGGTGACGGGCTGTCAGGGAGAGTCCGAGGAAATTGACAGGATGCAGTTTGTATAAATCTAAGAATTTAGGTTGAAGAAAAAAAAAAGCAATCGAGGGTACGAAGTTATGCCACCGTGAGAAGAAGAAAACGCACAAATGCAGTGCGAATCGGACAGCTGTCTTACCGTTAGATACATCACGGGAAAAAATGAAATTAAAAACAAGAGAGAGAAAGAGAGAGATAGAAGCGAGATTCAGTAGTGCCTTAACTTTTAAAGCCGGCAGTTCTTTTCAGAGTTGTAACGATGAGGGATCGGATACAGTTTCTGATTCACTGAATGCCGTGTGGTTGCTTAATTAACTTATTGATTGATTTATTGAGTGCTTCAGTTTCCGCGTAGCAGCCGTGCTGACTACACCTCTCGATGTTCTTGTATATATGTCAGGTTAACTTGTTGCTAAGTGGCGTTAAAGCGAATGAGGCAGTACAGATGTCCACATTAGAGGTGTGCACGGGCTCCGGGTAGCCCGAAAGCCCGAGCCCGACCCGGCCCGCGGGCCGGGCTCGGGCGGGCCGACGTATTCTCACCTCGGGCCCGGGCCGGGCTCGGGCTACTTGGAGTTTTATCGGCCGGGCTCGGGCCCGGCGCAAAGCCCGACTCAAGCCCGAAATATAGAGAATGAGCGGGAATTGTTTTCCAGCACGCATACAGCGCCTTTTTTCGCGACCGCCCTTTACCACTTTTCCTTTCCATTCGCTACTTTAAACAAAAGGGAGCAGGTAAAGCACTGCCTCTGTTGCACTCCGACAAACAGAGAAGTAACACCACCTGAGCTAGTGACGGCGCCACGCGACTGTTTGCGTTAGATTTAAGGCCAAATCCCATATGAGTGAAAATTACGCGACAGCGCGAGCGACCGGACGTAGTTTAGGAGAACTTTATGTTGGGCAAGAAAGGACACGGGAGGCGCTCCGTCCCCGTGTCCTTTCTTGTGTTTGTCCGCTTTGCGCCTTAAAATTATTATGACCGGACGTAGATCGCCTTCGTGCAAGCTTACGCTTGCATGGGCATACCCCATACACGTGACGGCTTGGAGAGCGAACTCTATTGTTGCTGGCATGAGGCCGTCTACTTGCTTGCTGTTTTTTGCACGACAATTTGTAATCTGTGTAATAAGACTGTTCGTCGTGTGTCGTCTGATCACATTTGCTATGCTCAATATAACGCCAAATTACCGGAAAACGATGTTTGTTTTCGCAGCGAAGCTTCAAAAAGCCGGGCCGGGCCGGGCCCGGGATTGTGTTTCGTACGTCGGGCCGGGCCGGGCGGGCTCGCGCCCTTTGCTGTCGGGCTCGGGCGGGCCTTCGACAAAGTCAGCGGGCCCGGGCCGGGCTCGGGCTCGGAAATACGGCCCGTGCACAGCTCTAGTCACATAGAAAACTGATTTGTTATTGTTAGTAAAATTATGCGCAATGGTTTTAAGGATCGTGTGACATGGCTGAGACAGAGGTTGAGAGTCCGCCAGAGAGAACTTGAACGCTGTATTTGGCAAAATTCACTAGGAATGGACATTCTTCACAACGTCGGATTTTTAAAAAAATTATTTTTTTACTGCGGCCGCTAATATGATCTCATCCCCGTCCTAGCAGTCAGCAGCAGACAGCCGTTGACGAGTACGTAAAGACGCGTGGAATCGATACGCTGATGTACGCTGCACGTTCACTTAGCTGAGAGACTCACTGGGTTGTATACGTCAACTACGACCGCGTCCACTTTGACAGGCAGGACAGTAGAAGAAAAACAAAATTAAGGCGAAAAAAAAAAGTTTTCCAGTATGCTAAGTTTAGTGTTCGCATTAAGGGCTTTCGCTATGTGCTAAACACGAAGTTGAGAGCCCGTTTTTGAGAAAAAAGCAAAAAAAGAAAACGCCTTACTTTCGTGAGTCAAGTCAAAACAAGTTTTACTTATCCGATAAGCAAGTACCAGACAGGTACCTTGCTTTTCGTTTTGTTATCGCGCCAGTGGGAGGAAACGTTGCGGAATGATAGCGAAAGTGATCCATCTTCTTCACGGCGAGCTCGTTAAAAGATATCAAGATAAGAGAGAGAGTAGATAGGTATGAGCCCGCTCTTTCACGCTAGCAAACCCTTGCACTTTACGCATATGCAGAAAGTTTGCCGGCAGGCCTTGAAGCAAATGGCGAAGTGTTGGACGCACCGTATAGACCGAGATTGACACTGATGTCCTACAACGTCTTGTTTTTGTTTCACTTATCGGCGTCCTCTCGAAATGACAGGGACGGCTTCGCGTTCTGGACATGTAGACGCTGATAGGGTGACGGAATACGCGTCAGAGTGACGTACGTGCAGTACTCAGAGACAGCGTCAAAAGTTTAGAGACCACGAGACACAAGACGAAGTTAGATATTCCCGCTGCTTCGTTAGGCAGCCTTGAATTCAGGTTTCCGGCCTGTTCTAAAACGCGCTAGTGACATTTACTGTGCAGCTCGACCGAATAGAGTCACGAATTGCTGGCAAATTCGAAGTTTTTTTTCAGACCTAGTAGTCTCTAAACTTTTGACGCCGACTATACGTGGTACCTTAAAGGGCCCCTAAACAACTTTGGAATATACAAATACCGAGCGCGTTATTCTCTCCAGGCGTTTCCTGTCCTTTCGGTACAATTCGTGACGCCAGCAGTCTGTTCACGTGACGTCATGAGGAAAAAAAAAAAAAACTCAAAGGGTCGTTATGCACACACCTAAGACGACTGGAAGGCGTAATCAATCTTCTTTTTCTTAGTCGACGTATTGTTCCTGCGCCGCCACCCTCCGAAAGCTTTCTGCACCTAATGGGGTCTCGCATTGCCTCCAGGATCGGAGGCACCTCACCTGGTTTTTCACTGCCTCCGTGATGGGCCCACCATTGAACAAGCTAAGATGCACGTGATGACGTCGTCACGTGACGTCACTACGACGTCATACGACGTCATGCTCAAAGCTTAGTTCTGACACTGCACGTGTTTATGGAGAAATAAATGGCGAGGAGGAGACAGCGCCTGTCGGAAGGGTAGTGAAAGGCGAGAAGGAAACCACTCTCTCGCCTTGGAACTCTAAGTGGCTCAGGGGCCCTTAATGTAAATCGTCAAGTTTCACGTTTCCTTTGCCTGTTCAACACCTATAAAACGCGTAAATCGTTGGTAAGGATCGTGGAAAGAAAACATAGCCCATCCTACTTTCAGATGAATTGTTCATGATACGAAAGCGAAACGTGTCTGCATATAGAAGTAGTAGCAGCCCCGTTGACCTTTGAGAAATTTGCTCAGCGCGCATTGCTATTGTGACGGTATGACAGCCTTCGACACGTTGACACCCACTGTCACATCCACGTCGAGGATTTTGGTAAGGTTATGTAATGTCTCTGGCAGTCTGGTACGTCGCGAAAGGCTCGGCTTCACGAATGCCAGCGACACAGTTCGTAGTGTGATCCTCGAACACGTTAAAGGGTGCTGCTTCACGCTGTCGAGTGTCTCGCTAGTCCGACGCCGTCACCTTCGAGGACAACAGAGCGAACGGCACCGCACGTATCCACACCATGCATAAAGATAAATAGAGCGAGAGATATATGAGCCAGCTCTTTCAGGGTAGCAAACGCTTTATCTGATCCCGATCCGCTCACGTTTAAGCAGTTTTATATTTTCATTTTTCTGTCCGCGGTCGTAATCTGGAATGGTCCGGACGGAGCACTTCGGCAGCCCCCTCCCGCACAATGTGCGGAACCAATTCATCGCCATATGTCTCATGAGTACCAAACGTGCTGCGTGCTTTTTTTGTATATGTATATGCTTTTTTCTACCCTTCAAGTCCGCCGCGGTGGTATAGCGGTTACGGTGCTCGGCTGCTGACCCGAAGGACGCGCGTTCGATCCCGGCCGCGGCGGTCGCATTTCGATGGAGGCGAAATGCTAGTACGCCCGTGTACTGCGCGATGTCAGTGCATGTTAAAGAACACAAGACGGTCAAAATTTCCAGAGCCGTCCACTACGACGTCTCTCATAATCATGTCGTAGTTTTGGGGCGTGAAACCCCAACAATTACTATTATTGATATGCATGCTAATTTATACTGTGTTATGTCTGATTTGTAAGCAACTTCTGTACTAACCCTTGCAATGTCTCGCAAAGAGACGGCAGTATATGTAAATAAATAAAATAAAATAAATTAGAACTGCAAGCACTACATTTTAAGTCGGTCGTAATAATCCGACCTTAATTACATGAGCACGAACACGGAACAACATAAATAACGCAACGACAGCTGGCAGAGTCTTATCAGAATGCCTGCGTGCGTAAACACGCACGCAAGAATGAACATGTTTGCAGTAACGACGCAGAAACAAGCGGGCAACAGGTATTTTGTTTTGGTAGGTGGAAATGTTTTTGCGCACATAGTTAAGTACGCGGGAAAGCGATATGGAATACAAGCAGCAAGGAAACGCCAGATATACTTTTTTTTTGTAAATTCAGAAACATTTTACAGAAGCGATAAATATGGCAGGCGCTCTTCTGAAAGACTTCGTAGAAAAAAGAAAAAAAAAACAATGTCGGAAAGGAATAAAAAAGCTAAAACGCAACCGCCGGGAAACTTGTTTCGCAAACAACTCCTCCAGGGCCTGAGCTGCCGTAAGCGCCGGCTAATTTCTTTGGAAGTTTTCCCAAGGGACAAGCTGCGAACGCCCATAAAAGATACACACAAAAATAATGAGTGCGCAAGAAAGAAAAAGAAAATTAAACTAAGTCTGGAACGAACACAAACAACACAGAAAGACACACAAGCATCCCCCGACGCTATTACTGCACACTCGAGATAATATAAAACGCCGGTAAAAGGCAAACAAACACACAGGCAACGCAGGGAGAAAGGAACGAAGTTGAGAGGACGGTAAAACCGCTGTGCTGAAACCAAGGAGTAATTATATATATATATATATATATATATATATATATATATATATATATATATATATATATATATATATATATATATACCTTCTCGGCTGAAACCAGAAGAAGCAAGTGAGAATGCTATAATAGACAGGAGCGCTGGTCAGCGCTGTTCAAACTTCAGAATTGAAAACCCGCGAGCGAAGTTCGTAATTTATTTTGTTTTAGGGGCGAAGCTCCTTAAGGCGGCACCCGTTCGTCCCTCGTCGTGCTCGTAGTAGTGAGTAACAAGTCTTACCCTTTGACCTCCAAGGTGGTGCCGGTGGGAGATTTCTCCTGTGCGTTGTTGAACAATAAAAAATTCGCAGCGTGCGCGTTAACTAAAAGCCGAATTCTTCTGTCTCTGTAGAAGTGTAAGTGTTAGCTAAAAGCCGACTTCTTCTGTCTCTCATTCCCATTAGCAGCCATTGTTTACCTCCAAGGTAGTGCCTGGTGAGATTTCTCCTGTGCGTGATTAAACAATAAAAATTTTGTTCAAAACGCCGTTGATTGATGAAATAAACCAACGAAAGACGCCAGATGTTTTGTAAAAACAAAACGAAAGAACGCCAGATGTTTCTAAAGCAAAACGAAAAAGACGCCAGCTGCTTAACGAAAGACGCAAGGTGTTTTCTAAAGCAATGGTTTTCTAAACAATGAAAATTCACAGCGTACATGTAAAATTAAAGTGAGCTGCAAGTCGTCATAACTCATCGAACCTTTAGTATAAACGCGCCCGATCTCACGTCGGTGATGATGTACTGGGCAGAATTCACGGAAGATTCACGGTTTACCGATGAACCTCCGCAGCTTCGCCCACTCATCATCATTCACTCCGTGGATATGCTGTGATTTTTTTTCCCTCTCGCTCTCTTTCAATTCATCGGTCTGCTTTCTCGGAAGCGTTTGCGTGGGCAAGCATGATCGTTCGATGTCCAAGAACAAGGATGCACCCTCTCTCTCTCCCCCTCTCCCCTCTCTCCCCCCCCCTCTCTCTCCTTCTACCCCGACGCAGAATAACCAGCTGCATCTCGAAGCGATAGGGGAAAGCGTTCGTATCAGGAGTCGCAACGCATAACGCGCAAACGGAAGAACAAAGCCCTGTATTTCCAGCTCTGGAACCAAGGTCCATTAGCGAACGCGTGAGTTTCTCTTCGTTAAAGGAATTTATAAATCTCCGTGCGTCGCTTAACACGCAGCGAAGTACAGAAAAGAAAATGTCGCAGAAGTTCGCTAGGAAATGCTTCGAATTTAAAAAAGACAAGACAACGAATACAGGAACACGCGTGCATGAGAGCACCACACAGAGTTTGAAGTGAGGCGCGATGGATATTCAGATATTCAGAGAAAATGATAACACCGCCATGAAAGTTTGATAACACGAGAAATGACGATAATCGAAAGGCAAACCAAGTCTTTGCGGTGCCGATTGATTGTTTTGATTCACGGTGTTCGCACGGCCCGAAACAAAGACAGAGGCCGGCCGTAGAAACAGCGCCACCGCGCACTGAAGTGGAACGCCATATAGCGGGATGTACTCCACTGAGCGTGAAAGAACGGATTGTTGAAAGCATGATAAACCGCCTTGGTGCTTCGCTTCCGGATTCTTCACATCTTACAAGCTTTTAGAGACTCCTATTGATGATGATGATTTCTGGGGTTTAACGTCCCAAAACCACGATATGATTATGAGAGACGCCGTAGTGGAGGGTTCCGGAAATTTCGACCACTTGGGGTTCTTTAACGCGCACCTAAATCTAAGTACAAGGGCTTCAAACGTTTTCACCCCCATCGAAAATGCAGCCGCCGCGGCCGGGATTCGATCCCGCGACCTTCGGGTCAGCAGTTCAGAGACTCTTATTAAAGCGGAGATCTCTTTGCACCTTCCTCCGACTTTGCGGGCGCTGCTGTGGCCTAGGATATAAATGGCGCTGCGCTGCTAAGCACGAGGACGCGGGTTCGACTACCGACAACGAAAACTGCACTTAGAAATGAGCGAAACTAAATACAAGAACACCCATGTGCTTAGATTTAGGAGAACGTTACACAACCCTACATCATGAATATTATTAATCCTGATACCCCTACTAGGACGCGCAATAATACTGCGGTTCTGCAACGTAACTTCTTTTTAAAAGAAATAATGAGGACAACGTAAAGAGGCCCAATGAACGAACATTTAAATAAAGAAAGGATATCCCTTGCAACCATGTTATTTTCTTTATTTGTTTCAGTTTGCTATATGTTTTTCGTTTGCTTGTTCATTTTTGTTTTTGCGTAACTTTTTCGGGGCCATGGAGGCGGGGGGGGGGGCTGCAGGGCTTATAGAAATAGAATAGCCGAGAAGATATAAACCTCAACCCCTCTACAGGAACCTCTCCACAGGAATCCAGCTAGAACAGAACACAACCCAACACAACTCAACACAACACAACAAAACAACACGACACAACAAAACACAACACAACATAACATAACAGGGCAAGATAGAGCACGACAACAAGAATGAAGGAACAAAAATCGTGGAATGGAACAATTGATAACGGAAAGACGGAAATCTCTCTTGTCTCAAACCAAAGCTATGGAGGAAGGTTCGAAGGAATCCCCCGAGCCGTCACAGCCAGCAACACTGCTTTCCTTTCTCCGTGACGTGCGAGAAAGACCCGTGGGAAATACGAATACAGAAAAAGAGCACGAAAAGGGTTAATAAATTAGGCGCCGAAGATAGCGAGAACAAAACCGATTGGAAAGGCAGCAGAGAGGCAAGCAAAAAAAGAACGTAAGCGGGAACAGATTTCGAATAGCTGTCTGAACAGTCGTGCACGGGCTTCACAAGATTAGCCGGTTCCCCAGCGGGAGGGAACCGCGTGTAAGGGAAGCGCCGATGTGGACGTGATGCGGTCACTGATGTTCCCGTTACTTCCGTGTTCCGTGCTTTCGTTTCGGCGCAGCTGCTGTCCGGTTCCTCTGAGGAGCTGTAAGTTCCAGGTTCAGAGTACCTTTTCCTGCTGTTCTTTAAGGTGCAGGTTCCTACTGGACCGAGTCGCCAACCCAGGCCAAACTGAGTGGGAGTAGATGGAGTACGCTTATTTACAGCGGAAGAATAAGGTGCAGTCGTGGGCCCGATGCTGATTACTCTCTAAGGCGTGCGGTTTTTTTTGTTTGCTGTTAGCTCTGGGCGTACGGTTCATATGCTTGCGTTGTCAGTCGGAAATTGCTTCGGCCACGGCGAAGTTTCTTTTTGGAAAGAAACTTCGCCTTGGCCCGAGCTATAACTGGCTTGTTGAGAGACTGCGGACAAACAGGCATGTTGAGCTTAAGGAAGTTTACAGACACCTACATTACACCTAAATTCGATCTGGCAGAAACACTGTCACACACTGAGTGCGCGGGTAAAGACAACACTTACCGCCAGGCATGAATCTTCATGGACACTATCATCATCACCACCACCACCACCACCAAACTATCATCATCATCACACTCTATGTCTACTGTGGAACGGAGACCTCTCCCAATGAACTCCATGATTTCTAATTTACCTTTTCATTCGCGAGCCGATTCCGTTTAATTCCGGCAAACTTCTTTCTTCCCCCGGTTGAGTTTCCTATCCCTCAGTGTTCATTAAGGCGCTCTCACTGATCATTGCTTATCTACCCCAGAAAAGTTACAACAGTTATAAGAAGTACACATTTACCATACGCTAAACCGAAGCCCTGTTTGCCTCTTTGCCAAACATCTCGCGGATGCCGGATACTATAGTGTTGTTCCGCCTGTCATGAATAAACTTGAGCCCCGAAACTTGGTATTTGCACAACTGGGCGTAAGACCCCGATTCACGTAAAAGTAAAGGTGAATAGTCGAAAACGCGTCGTTAGTAAATCTTTCAACGCGGCCTTGCAACATTTTATCGGAGCCGACAGGGTATGCCGTACGAAAGACAAAAAGACGAAGATATTATGCGACACAGAGAGAGACTTCCGCTGACACTTCGGGGCGCATCGTGGAGGCGCAGACGCGTCGAGCATAAATTGTAATACAGTGCATCTACGCCCCGAGCGTCGCTCTTACGAAAGCCGTCAACGCTACTGAGTGTGAAACTCGCGCCAGCGAATATTTACGGCCGTCGAGGGAATGTAGACGACTTCACTCCGCCGTCGGATGCGTCGCCACAGCGTCGTTGAAGACGGTGCAGAAGCTCGGAGTGACGTTAGCGTCGTGGCGACGTTCGCTCGTTGCGAAAATGTAGATGTCAGGACGCTGCTTCCGGAATACAAGAAAAGATTGGTGCGTCAGTTGCGACGTTGAAGATAACACACAGCACCGACTGGTCAATAATAATAATAATAATAATAATAATAATAATAATAATAATAATAATAATAATAATAATAATAATAATAATAATAATAATAATAATAATAATAATAATAATAATAATTAATGCTTTAAATAATGCGGGTTGTTTAAATAAAGCTCATCGCTCACGAATCCATCTGACCCTGAACTTCTCTACTGTAAGTACTCCACAAAAGTAACTCAATCAAACGAAGTCGAGTTGGAAAGAGACAGGAAGGTCGTCATTTGTATACAGGTCACGCACTCACGCGAGCGCGACGTGGTTTCCAGAGTTATCCCCTGGAAACGAAGAAAAAGCGAGAAAATCGAGTAAAATAACAACTAGAAGTAGAAGAAAGATCGGCAACGAGAAAGCGATAACAATCAGAAGCAAAACGATTGCGACCAAGGACAACAACCAGATCAAGAAAATGCGGGAATATAACGGGAAAGAAACAAGAACAGATAGGAAGATTAAGAAGGGAGGAACAAAAAAGAATAGGGAGAAAGGGAAAGAAAATGGAGCGACAGCACACTAGTGGATACATTAATCATGCATACGAAGGAGGGATGGGGGAGGGGGGAGGGGGCTGGTGACGGATTGCGACGCATGATCCGCGCTGGCGACGTCAAGCGCAGGTCGGCTTCAAGGCGCGCTGCACGGAGACGAAGAACTCCCGGAGGATGCATCCCACCGATGCTTCGTGAAGAGGGGCAATCCCGAAGTACGGAAATAAAGAAAAAAAAGACAAAGAAGGCAAGACAAGAAACATCGAGCGCAGCGAAAGAGTTGAAAGCGGCGGTGCTTCCCAATGCGACGCGCCGAGGGTACACAAACACTCTCGCCAAAGCGACGCGAAAGTGTCTGGTGCTCACTGCTCAGTGCGCCGGATGGGGGATGTAAATAATGGAGTCGGGTCGGCCGAGTGTCGTGCCCGCTTTTTGTTCGACCTCCGACGAGGATCCGTCTCGCGACGAACAAGACGAGACGACAGAGGACTAGACGATCGAGGAAAGAAAAGAAGGATGGGACGGGATGTATGCATATGCATGGGCGAGAGCAGTGATATCCGTCAGAGGGAGCGAAGCTTCACCGCCCAGTCCCCACCCTCCCTCCCCCTTTTTCCTGAATTGGTCGAGTCCGATTGAAAGTAACCTTCGAAATGGACGCAAAAACATGGCTGATCCCTCCGTCATAGGAATCGGTATAACACGAAAGTGAAACGTATCTTCACAGAAATAGCGCTTATTGTGTAGTGATATATGAGAGCTTGTACAACGTCTATTGGTGTTTGGCAGCTATCGCACCGTTCGACGTGGATGCATCCACGTTGACACTTACAGTGGCATATCTTCATCGCGACGACTAACGCCCATGATCACGATTTAACCGTTGTGGTAGCTGCAGTTTTTAACATATACCTGGACACAGCGTATCGTGAATCCCGCGCAAAGATGACACCAACAAGCACATAATGAACACTGGTAATCGACATGCACTTCTTCGAAGTGTTGTCGACTAAGGAGCGAAACGGCACGGTGTGCGCTCCCGAGTAAAAAGGGTAACCTACGCCCGTGCTATGGTGGCTAGAGGGGGAAGTGTGACGGGCGAGAGCGGAGGGCTGTACGAGTTCCCAGTGAAAGATGGCGCTCACACCAGGTGGCGCTACCTGCGCCGTAGGTGCTTGCGGCCATGCTTGCGGCGGCATTTCCCTGCTTTGCGTATGGCCGCTAGACGTTAGTTTCACTTGTTTCTAATAATCGCTTATACCCCGCGCCCGTGTTGTTAAAGGCGCTACGTGTTTGTTTCGCTAAGAAGCATGTGTTGCAAGTTCTTAGCGGTGTTAAGCAAGAGGGAAAAAAAGCCGGCAGATCCCACGCATTGTGGGAATCGATGTAATGCGAAGCAGCCAGCAAAGAGCTGCATACATCGTCTTGTATGTCAATGAGGAAAATGCGTGTCATGGTTTTCATGTTAACTCCTATTATTTATGTTCGTCACACAGTAACGTCGCGCAATACCAACTTCGGGGTCGATGAAGCTAGAGAAACGGCCGCCAGCGCCCCATGAGCGTGGCACGCAAGTCATGCTGTACATGACATACGTGTCATGACTTTCATGTTAACTCGTGTTATTTGTGTTCGTTACACAGTCACGTCACGCAATGCCAATTTCGGGGTAGAGCAAGCTAGCAAAATAGCCTCCAGCGCTCCATGAGCGTGGCACGTAAGTCATGCTGTACATGACATGCGTGTCATGATTTTCATGTTAACTCGTGTTATTTATGTTCGTTACACAGTCACGTCACAAGATACCAATTTTGGTGTATATAAATCTAGCGAAACCGCCGCCAGCGCCCCATGAGCGTGGCACGTAAGTCATACTGCACATGACATGCGTGTCACGATTTTCATGTTAACTCGTGTTTTTATGTTCGTCACACAGTCACGTCGCGCAATACCAATTTCGGGGTAGATCAAGCTAGCGAAACGGACGCCAGCGCTCCATGAGCGTGGCACGGAAGTCATGCTGTACATGACATGCGTGTCATGATTTTCATGTTAACTCGTGTTATTTATGTTCATTACACAGTCACGTCGCGCAATACCAATTTCGGGGTAGATCAAGCAAGCGAAACTGCCGCCAGCGCTCCATGAGCGTGACACGTAAGTCATGCTGTACACGACATGCGTGTCATGATTTTCATGTTAACTCGTGTTACTTATGTTCACTACACAGTCACGTCACAAGATACCAATTTTGGTGTATATCAAGCTAGCGAAACTGCCGCCAGCGCTCCATGAGCGTGGCACGTAAGTCATGCTGTGCATGACATGCGTGTCATGATTTTCATGTTATCTCATGTTATTTATGTTCGTTACACGGTCACGTCGCAAGATACCAATTTTGGTGTATATAAAGCTAGCGAAACGGCCGCCAGTGCACCATGAGCGTGGCACGTAAGTCATGCTGTGCATGACATGCGTGTCATGATTTTCATGTTAACTCGTGTTATTTATGTTCGCCACCCAGTCACGTTGGAAGATACCAATTTTGGTTTATATCAAACTAGCGAAACGGCCGCCAGCGCACTATGAGCGTAGCATGTAAATCATGCTGTACATGACATGCGTGTCATTATTTTCATGTTATGACTTGTCATTTATGTTCGTCATACAGTCATGTTACGCCATACCAATTTTGGTGCACATTCGATGAACCAAGCGACCAGGAGAGCACAAAGTCGTAGGCGGATAGATAGATAGACAGACAGACAGACAGACAGACAGACAGACAGACAGACAGACAGACAGACAGACAGACAGACAGACAGATAGACAGACAGATAGACAGATAGATAGATAGATAGATAGATAGATAGATAGATAGATAGATAGATAGATAGATAGATAGATAGATAGATAGATAGATAGATAGATAGATAGATAGATAGATAGATAGATAGATAGATAGATACGCTCAAAGTCGCAGAAGTTCGCTAAGAAATGCTTCGCATTTAAAAAAGAAAACCAAGAATGCTTTTAAGCCAGACGGAACTGGCGTGCCTCCATGTTTTCATATTTAAATGTTTCTTAATATCCGTTTGCTTCGACATGTTTAATCTGCTACAGTGTGATGGCAAAAAGACGACAACACGAGAAGAACGACACAGGACAGGCGCTGAACTGTTCAGCGCTGGTTCTCTGTCATTCTTATCATATTCCTTTTGCGCTGCTTTTACCATATTTATAGTCTGCTTCAATTGAACTAAACCACTTGCTCGGCTGCATAGCTCAGCTGACTTTAAAGTGTTCTTTCCTCTTGGTCAAGTGTAAACTGTTTACAATCGTTTGCAGCGCGTTTTTTTTTCTCTCTTAGTCCGCACCCACCTCCCCCCCTCCATTTCCTCTGCATTGTAGGGGGTTCTCTTGAGCGCGAAATGTTCAAAGCATTTACATTTTCCGGCTACTTTTCCTTGAGAAAATTGAAGTGCTCTTGAGCGCGAAATGTTCAAAGCATTTACAATTTCCGGCTCCTTTTCCTTGAGAAAATTGAAGTGGAGATCGGAATGCTGCAGCTGGAGGATCTTTGATACTGAGCATTTTATTTTATTATTTTAGCGATAGTTCTATCTATGCAAGGACCAATGATTTCTGTTAAATTACGGCTTTAGATGCATACTGAATACATGCAAGGACATGTTTATTTATCACACATTTGTCATCCCATAATTATGTCAGACATTTGTTATCACATACTCCCCTATCACGTTAAGAGGTCAAATTACTTGACCCTCCTCAACTTCAAGTTTTTGGCGTTCCCTTATTTTTGGACACTACTGTCTGCTTTTCTTTTTTTTTGTAAAGTACTTTGGTGCGTCCGGAAACACCGTAGGCACAGCGTCTTCTTACAAACGCGGGGTATCTCAACAACCTCACCGTTTATAATGTGTTGGTATGTCCTTCCGATGAAACTCACGTCGAAGTGCCGCTCGCAAACAACGCTGTCCCTCGTCAGCTCTTTGTCAGTCCGCTTAATATTTCGAGCTCATTGCTCTCGCTTCGAGAGATCCTTCGGGGCTTTAAAGACCGAAAGCTTCTCCGAGCACGATCTACATCCGCCTTTACAGCCAGGGACGAAGCATGTACTTGCGCGATTTGACGGCATGGTTCGCAGAACACGTGGGTACAGTGGCGGGTAAACAAACGACGACAGCGAAGGCAAGGCATCCGAACAAGGTGACAGCACAGCACAGAGAGAACGAACGAGTCCAGACGAGCCAAAGCAAGCGCGGCGAGCGCGAGCACCTACTACTACACCAGCGCCCCTTGCGGCGGCCAGAACTTTCATTGCGTTCCGCGCATCGCTCTCCCACGGCGGGGATACAGCGCCCGTCACACTTCCCCCTCTAGCCACCATACCCGTGCTCATGCATACACTACCACAGTGCGCTTGAGCAACACGGGAGGCAGAGGTTCGTAGCTCGAGGAGTGAACGCGCGCAGGCGTTCCACGTCCCTCTGGCCTCTGTCTTGGCGGCGGCGACACACCGTTGGCACATGCGGAAGCTGCACTGCTCTGACAACGAGCCGTCACACGTTAACACGAAGCGAAAGGCGAAGAACGTAACTGTGTCTAGAGCGGCTCCCCGATGCTAGCGCGGCCAGTGTTTTTCGCTGGTATCGAGACGCTTTAACCATGGACTCCAAAAATGCGCGCCGGCGCTTAATCTCGGAGGCTATGCTTTAACTGCGTCGTCGCCGAACCGTTCTCTATCGACGCTAGTAGGTGTCATGCCGCATTACTTCACTGCACCGGTCACAGACAGCGGCACCACCTCGTCCCGTCCAGCCCCGCCAACAGAGATCCCCGTGCGAGAGAGAATGTGTGAGAGATATAAGGGGCGTTTGTGGAGGGTCACGCAATTGCCTCTTTAGTTTAGTCGGTAGAGCGCCGGGCGCTTATCGTCACGGCGCAAGAGGTCGTAGGTTCGATTCCCGGCGGGGTGATTTTTTTCTTGAGCTTTTTGCTATCTCATCCGTTAGCGCTCATTTTATCAACGTCATATCCGTGACGGAAATACGTCACTAGTGTCTTCCTGGACCCCGGCATAAAACACTTTCGTGTTAAAAATGATAATTACATACAGAATAACTACACGTGCATCGCGTCAACGGTATAATAGTGCACCTTGATGAGTGGCTACTTAAATAAGAATAGATAGATAGATAGATAGATAGATAGATAGATAGATAGATAGATAGATAGATAGATAGATAGATAGATAGATAGATAGATAGATAGATAGATAGATAGATAGATAGACAGACAGACAGACAGACAGACAGACAGACAGACAGACAGACAGACAGACAGACACAGACCTGTCTTTCACATTTTGTTGTGCAATAGGTAGGCAATAGTAAGGTAGGGGCGTGGTCGCGCGTCCACCCGATACAGTGTGGAGATTTGCCACATCACACGATCATCGTTGGTCCTGAATCTACTGCGTACGTTGACTAACGAAAACTATTTACCTCGTTTGTATGTATCAGTAGGTCTCCCTCCCTTCCCTTGATGAATAGAAAAGCGAAAGTAAAAGTATATCCTCAAATAGCCGGCACCTCCAGGATAACTATTACTTCCCGGCTCCCGCCCCGAAACCTCGACTATAAATGGAAGCCGTGATTAATTGACAACAAAGACAGCGCCGAAAGCGTGCAAATGACGCAAACGAGCGTATAAGCAAGCGGCAGCAAAAAGAACGTTCCCTCGAACTCGTTAGTGGCGCGTTTATTCTGCCTTTAATCACGACAATAGTTAATGAAGCCAACCACAGGTGAAGAAAATAAAACTAGAAAAACAAACACGGAACACATGACAACGAATCGAGTTTGATCAAGAGCCGGAAATGAGTACAGGCTTTAACGAACGCTGCAGAGAAACACAACTGGCGTGCCTGCGTCTGAAAGGATTTACTGCGAAGCACTCCACGGAAAGTAAACTGAGGTTTAGGAAACAGTTTCTGGGTCAGCACGAAATCTTTTTTCTCGCTAGGATTGGGAGGAAAAGACACTCACGATTTAATGTAGGACAACAAACCTATCCTGTAATAGTAGAATCAAGAAGAGATGGATGCTAGAACATCGAGTAGTTATGAAACACAGCGCACAGTTTTCGGGAATACTGCCGCGTTTACTAGCATAAGGCCAGTGCCGTCTACTGTTGGCAAGTGTTCGCTAAATCTTGCTTTTCCGCTGTTAGAACAACGTAATAAATTAACACACGCGCACTACACAATGTATCTGTCTATATCCATTAACTGCTTCGCATAATACGTCAGCTTTCCTAAAGGAAATTCATCGCCACATTTTCCCTCCTTTCTATTTTCTTTTGTTTTGCTTTGCGAGTTTTCGTGTTCCGTTTAGAGGACGACGTATATCGATCCCCAGTCGACAATTACCCTGCTTCTGTCGGCGGAGTTTTCGCAAACGGTCCACCAACACGCTGGGCGGCACCTCGATTAGCGCGGCTCGAGCGACGCCGTACACGGCAAGGCGGCGGCGGCACACGCCACCCCGCGCGCACCACTCGATCACGACGACGAAGTGCCGCCGCGAAGCCGAACCCCGCAGCCACGACAAGCCGAACCACGAAGCGAGCACGTGCTCTCGACACGGGGACAATTAATGCGAACCTTCGCGTTTTCACGCCACGCGGTCGAAGCACGGCACGCTGAGCTTGGGGAGAAAAAAAAAACAAAAGGTATACGCGCATTTTGGTTTTGTTCTAAGGTAAATTGAGCGCGTGCGGCCCATTGTGTGGGCGTGCATGATTTGCGTGCGTGCGCGAAATGACCAGATTTCGTGGGGTGAGAATGTTAGTGCTAACTGCAGATGACAGTGCGACAAGAGAGAGATGAAAGAAAGGTAGCAGTTTAACTGGGAAACTAGATAGATAAGAAAGATAGCGAGAGGAACTCACAAATCATACGTACAGAGTCACTGCATTCACATAACACGATGACACTTCAACTTGTCATTTGTATAGTGGCTCATGAAGGTTCTGACAATAAGAGAACATCCGTATAACAGTTGACGCAGTGACGCAGTAACGCTTCAGTTTGGGCCAGTTAGTGCATTCTAGAACATTTAACAGGGCAGCGCCAAAGGACACGGTCAATGGAAAGTGGTACACAGAACGGGCGCAAGCTTACTAAGAACCAACAGACAATCAAACTAAGGAAAGTGTATGGAACGTTATTTGTAGTAATAGACCCTTTTCATAATTGTAAAGCTAGCTTTCCTGCGATGCGTTTAGCCCAACTAATGGCAGCTGTAGTCACTTCTGCAAACAGCGTATTCAAGCGTAGCGTGCTTGCGCTATGACGCGGAAAGTGTAGACTCAGCCCTCTTTATACCAACACGCATAATGGACAAGCCCCAGCACGTGCAACTAGGACTTCATCTCTATTTGAAGCACGAGAGGTGCCGCCATTAGCTGGGCGAACATGCAGCGCATGGAAGCGCACTTGTAGATTATGAAAAGGGTCTATTATGATATAACAGTGAGGAAATTAAAGTGGACGAAAAGACAACTTGTCACCGGCAGAGACCGAACCTTCTACCTTCAGATAACGCGTCCGATGCTCTACCAATAGGTGGATAGCAAAATGACGTCTTCCGGTTCGATGCCCAGCTCTTCGGTGTTTCAAGGTGTGCGCCATTCAGTGTAATCGGGGAGAAAACACGTACTTTCTGTGACACGGTTGTTACCAGTTATCTTGCGTCCTCCCCGATTACATTGAACCGCACAGAACTTGAAGCAGCGAAGAGCTGAGCCTTGATGGTTCCGTGAACCGGAAGTGCTGTAGCAGACGACGCGCCGTTTTGCTATCCACCTATTGAGCTATACGGTGCCGGTTGAGCCGATTGAGCTACGGCTACCAATTGAGCTACGGCGGCGGTTGTCCTCCCGTCCACCTTAAGGTGCACAGGAGGACGACCGCCGCCGAGGCTCATTTGGTAGAGCATCGGACGCGCTGTCCGAAGGTTGCAGGTTCGGTCCCTGCCGGCGGTAAGTTGTCTTTTCGTCCCCTTTAATTTCTTCACACTTATATCATTATTACTACAAATAACGCCGATTATGCTTTGTTTGGCATGATTGCCTGTTGGTTCTCAGCAAGGTTGTGACTAACAACGAAAAACGAGCCCTTAAATTCCCCTTCTTTCGTTCATTCGGGCACAAGTGACACACGTGACGAGTGACTGGCGCAGGTGAGGATTTTCGGGCGCATAATACATCGACGCGCGCCGAAACACCACGGAGCAATGGGGGGTATAGTCGGCGGTCGCAGTGAGAGACCATCGGTCGATGCGTGCCAGCCGCCGTCGGCACCGCCACGACCACCGCCTCACCTGGCCGCGCCGAAGGCGCGGTAGCGGCGTCGTAATCGATGCCGCTACTGGCGTTGCTTCTGGTGCTGACGCTATACATATACACACGCAGCTGCCGCTGCAGTATAAAGAGGCAAGAGCGTTCGCGCCGCGCTCCCATGGCTGAGCGGCGCGCGCCGCCGCGGTTTATATACTGCAGCCTAAGCTGCACCCCTCCTTACCCCTCTTTCCTCCCTCCCCTCCATGCACTGCTTTGGCGCTACATTATTGCCGCAGCGGTGGTTGAAGTGGTAGACCCTAGAATGCGCGAGGTACTGGGTAGGATTCGCCGTGTCGCCGGGCACACGTAGACCTGTTCCTCTAAGGAGTCGTTCACACGTGCAACTAGCACCGCTTACGCGACCTAGTTAGTCGCAAAGCGACTGCTTTGGCCCAGTCGCTCGCTGCTCGATCTTTCAGTCGCGCGTCTGCAGTCGTAAAGCTCTGAACCAATCACATGCGCAGGAACAGGACGTCAGCTTATTTGACGGGGCAGTGGCAATGCGAGATATAGGCGAACGGACGTGAATCTGTGTGGCGACGGGTATAGGTCGCACTCACGTGTGAACATCGGTCGCCTTGAATCGCTTTATCGTCGCCAGTCGCAAACGGTCGCGCGACCGGTCTTAGTCGCAGGTGTGAACGAGCCTTAATGCGGATAGAGGTGCCCCGATCTGGCGCTTGGTAGTGTGAGTAACTCACTTGAGAGAGAGAGAGAGAGGTTGAGGAGAGGAAAAGACGCAGAAATAGCGTGAGGTCGACGTTTGGCCCCGTTGGTAACTCGTAGTAACAAATGTTGAGCGATGAAAATAAGACAAGCACGAAGAAGTAGAAATAACACATGCTGTGTGTCGGGTCTATTCTTCTTCGTCTCTGTCATGTTTTAGCGCTTAAAATATGTTACTATCTGATAAGGGTTCCTGAGTTTCCGAAAGACGCTTATTTCTGCAACGTAGGAGAGTGCACGGCACATCGTCGTGAGGGGAGGGGTAGTGACGGATAAGATATATATAAAGAGTGGAAAGAAGAGGCCACCTTCTCGCGATGAGAGTCCTTGCACAACAACGCGCCGCGTCGGTGTAGGTTCAGCCGCAGTTTAAAAAAAAATATTGTTGGGCGAGATGCTTCGCGATATTCAAGGATAAAAATACGTAACTACGATAGACAAACACGTGTTGTTGTTCGTGTCTTCCCTATTGGGTGATTCCACGTAAGATCGAACAATCGATGGCTGGTCGACCTCTCAAATTTATTTCAAAATTTTATATATTGATGATGATGATATGTGGTGTTTATTGGCGCAAGGGCCAAGAGATGGCCAAAGAGCGCCAGTTCATGGGACAAAGGATGAGAACAATGGTTGCGCTAAGTAGCTGTATAAGGGCTTTAAAATTCCTCGCGCTAAAGGCGGGTAAAACATATATATACATACATTAAAATCATGAGAGTGACGTGAAATATGTGTAGTGGAATGAATGACAAGTGGTCGCAAGAATAAAACTGAAGATATGACATCAGCACGAATGCCTCGTCAATGCCCTTGAGCCCAAGGGCCGCGAGGCAAGTGCTATCTTTAATGTATTCCCCGCAGCAGCGACCTCCGCTTAGAGGCCGTGCTACGGTTCACCTTGATATATGACATGAAGACTCTGTACATCGTTTAAAAAAGCAGACAGTGACTGATATGTAAAAAGCGGGTCCCTACCGATGAACATTGAAGGATGAAGTGGAAATTGCTGTCTGTAGGGTAATGAAAAGTGTTTTTTTCTTATAGCATCGAGTTCCTTGCACTGGATGAGGACGTGAAGGACAGTGAGTGGCTGCCCACATCTATCACACAAAGGTGGTTCGCCACCGGACAGAAGGTGTGTGTGTGTACTGTATGTGTGACCGATCCTAAGTCTGCAGAGTGTAACTTCTGTGTGGCGTGATTTTGATATTGGCGGCCAATTACCTAGATGCGGTTTGACAACGTGTAGCTTATTTCGTGTATGCATATCCCATGTGGTCTGCCAAAAGGCTCTGAGCTTTCTTTTCAGGAAGTGTTTTAAGTCTAGTGGGGGAATACCTAAGGATCTATTGTGACTGTTTTCGTGGGCGGATGCTGCTAGCTGGTCCGCCAACACGTTGCCTTGAATCTCGCGGTGCCCTGGCACCCAGCACACTACGACATGTTGTTCGAGTGCGTAGATCGTGCTTAAGCGAGAATACAGCGAGACAAAGACGGGGTTTCTGTGTCTTTTCAGAGTTTTTAAAGCTTTTACCACGCTTAGAGAATCTGTGTAAATCACTGCCTTTTGTAGTTTTAATTGTTGAATGTGTTTAACGGCCGCAAGTATCGCGTAAGCTTCTGCCGTGAAGATACTTGATTCAGGGTGTAGAATACCGGAATCCGTAAAGGATGGCCCAACGGCTGCGTAAGACACAGAAGTATTGGACTTTGAGGCGTCTGTAAAGAATTCTGCACAAGTGTATTTGTGTTGTAGTTCAAGGAAGTATGTACGGATATGTGCAATAGGCGCGTGTTTCGTTACTTCCATGAAAGAAAGATCGCAGTCGATAAGCTGCCACCGCCACGGCGGTAGTTGTGCAGCGGGAGCCAATAGACAGTGTTCGGAAAGTGGCACACCCGTTTCCTCAGCTAAGCCCCTCACACGAAGTGAGTAGGGCTGTCGCACCGAGGGACGGTGGTCGAAAAGGGCAGAACTAGATATATCATTAATTGTGGGGTGTGAGGGGTGTTCGTTGTCTGCGTTCACTTTGAGATAGTATAGAAACGACATGTAAGATCGCTGCAGGTGGAGCGCCCACTCGTTCGATTCGACGTAGAGGCTTTCCACGGGGCTGGTACGAAAAGCACCCGTAGAAATACGAATGCCCGAGTGGTGGACAGGGTCAAGCATCTTCAACGCGCTTGGTGTCGCAGACTGATAAATTATCGCCCCATAATCTAGACGCGTG
>NC_051181.1:130042077-130062334 GCF_013339695.2 Rhipicephalus sanguineus | reverse complement strand
AGTGTCTTCTAGGTTTTCTTCTGTAATGTCGTGGTATTATTTTACTTGCACGTTGTATGCACCCCGCATTTTTTACATTGCTCTAGCCAGCTGCATTGGGAAGGTTATGGAAAGGATGGTGCTGACACGCTTGGAGTGGTATCTGGAATGGTACAGCGTTTTACCCAGACTCCATGGCAGGCTTCCGACGTGGGCGCTCCTCTATTGACAACGTGATTGACTTAGTCACGTTTGTCCAACATCAGAAACGCCTGAAACGCCTCACAGCAGCATTGTTCCTCGATATAAAAGGAGCCTACGACAATGTAACGCATGGCGCAATAATAGACGCGTTGACTGAAGTCGGAATTGGTGGCCGAACATTCGAGTGGATACGCAGCTATTTGACTGGTAGAAGTTTTTCATGGTCACTGAGGAAGGCGCCACATCTTACCATCAGACAGGACGTGGAGTGCCACAAGGTGGTGTGTTAAGCCCGACACTATTCAACCTTGTGCTCCTTGGCCTCACGAAATGTTTGCCCAATACAGTCCATGTGTCTATATATGCAGACGACATCTGCATCTGGGCATCTGCAGTGACACGCCTACAAATACGAGCCCGGATACAAAAGGCAGCTACGCTGACCTCGTTGTACTTGAAAAATCAAAATCTAGAACTGTCACCCGAGAAGTGCTGCTTTGTCGCATTTACACGCAAGACAATGCGGCAGTACACAATAACGATCAATGGGCACGCAGTTGCCCACGACCGGAAGCACCGTTTTTTTAGGCGTAATCATCGACCGCGATTTATCATGGACGCCACACGTTTTGTACATGAAGAGACGGCTGACTACCATAGCGCATCTTCTCAAGTTTCTGGGTGGAAAGTCATGGGGCACATCAGTAAGGTCTATGCTACAGCTCTATAATGCCTTATTTCTCGGTTTTGCGAGGTACAGTCTTCCTGTGATTGGAAATACCTGCAAAACAAATTTGAATGCACTCCAGGGCCTGCAAGCTCAAGCTTTAAGGACATGCCTCGGTCTTCCGAAATGTGCGTCTACAGCGGCAACAATCGTCATTGCAGGAGACCATCCTGTGTCAACGTACATAACCACGGATACCCTCAGGGCTCATATTCGACACCTTGCCCGGGTACCTTCGCACCATCTGGCATCATTGCCTGCACAAAGACCGCATACAACATTCAGCCGCATTATGCTGACCATAGTACTTTTTGCCATCGAACTATACGCCTGCAGCAAGACCATCCTCACCTATATGGTGCCTACATCGACCCGAAGTGCGCCTTACCATACCTGGAATTACGACGAAAAGAAGAATGTCATCGGTTGCCCTTAAACAGGCTGCACTACTGTATTTACATGAGGTGTACATCACTCACACCCATATTTACACTGATGGTTCAGTTATGACTGCAAGCTCAACCGCCGCCGTAATAATTCCTGCAAGAGCTACCACAATACAGCTCAAAATGTATCACGCAACCTCAACTACAGCTGCTGAACTAGTAGCGCTCCGTGCTGCTCTTCAATTTGTCATGGAGCAGTCACCTACTTCGTGGTCGATCTCTGCGATAGCAAAGCAGCCCTCAAAGTCTACCCTCTGCTTTACGTCATGGCTCACATGAGCAGCTCGTCGGGGAAATTAGGCAAATCCACCATGCAGCAATAGAAAAGGGCACCAAGTAATATTCCAGTGGCTGCCTAGTCACTGTGGAATTCAGGGAAATGACCAAGCGGACGCAGCTGCCCGATCCGCTCACGACGGTGTCAGCAGTATCACCATTCCCCTCTCAAGATCGGACGCCGCAAAAGAGCTTCGTGTGCTAGCTCGTCGTATAACGTTGAACTTGTGGAAATCATCGACATTTACAAGTGCACGGCTGCATACCTTGGACCCTGATCTTGAATTACGCATCCCGTCCAGCTTATCACGACGTGACTCCACCTTGCTGGTCCGTCTATGGCTGGGAGTGGCCTTCTCAAATGCATATTCCTTTGTTATTGGAATGGCGGAGAGCCCGTCATGTGACGTCTGCGGGTGCAGCGAAACAGTCGCGCACCTTCTTTGTGAGTGCACTCGCTTCAACTCCGAAAGAGCGGCCCTCTCAGCCGCACTAGGCCAGCTGGACAACCGCCCTCTCACGGAGAAGAAAATCCTAGGGCCCTGGCCTACCCGGTCTTCAGCACGAGCCGCTCTGAAGGCGTTGTTGCGGTTTCTCCAAGCAACCAGACTAAATGTCAAACTGTGACTGATGGAAGAAAATGACTGATGGAAGAAAAATGACTGATGTTGCTGTGTAGTACTTGGACTGCTGTTATGACTTCGTTTTGTTTTTTTATTGTTGTTGTAGTATTTTGTCGCGTGCTGTCGTCACAAACTCTTCTTCTTCTCTTTCATTCTTTTACATCCCCTTTCCCCTTCCCACGTGCAGGGTAGCAAACCGGAGACTGCTTCTGGTTAACCTCCCTGTCTTTCCTTTCTCCCTCTTCTCTCTCTCTTTTAACGCCCTGGTGTTACTGTGCACCGGATAAAAAAACAGACATTTCAGGTACAGCTTATCTCATTACACCTGCGGTTTCTGCACACCGTTACGTAGGGTAAATTTTTCATGGCATTAAAGGTAAGGACGGTAGCCGCTGAACAGACAAACAAGCTAAAGGGTGTATTAAACGTTTCAGATTTCACTGCTGTAAGCCAATCTCGATACCGCGAAGGCTGCAGCTACAGACCATGTCAAAAGACCGCTCGCGACATAATCTGCAAGCTTTTCTGTTTAAGGAAACCTTCCACAGCCGCTTATATAGTAGCCGGCAATGTGGTCGTGCCGGGGGACGAGACCGGCAGTACTGGTTTTCAACTGGTTTTCCAAAGTATACAAACACGAGCAAAATGCACGACGGCTCCGCTCCCTCCCTTGCTGCCCCTGTATAAACAACGCAACGAAAGCGTCCGCTCGACTAAACTTGACAAAGGGATGTTCTGTAGGAAACAAGCACCGTGCATGTCACCAAACAAGCAACATGCATGCCAAAATAAAGCCAACACGTTTGTAGTAAAATAAAGCCAACACGTTTACGTTTGTAATTTACGCGTTCTTCTTAACTAAGGCGCTCTCGGAGGAGTTATTAAAGTACATGCCAGTGTACTGACTCGTAAACGACACCCTGAATACACTGCCCTGCAAGTCCACTTATCGCAAGTCGAAATTATATCAGTACCCAGAAATTCAGGACGACTTGCAAAACACAAAACATCGTCGGCTCGACCAACCATACAAAAGGGACGTTTTGAGGGAAGCAAGCACCATTTCATAACGAAGACTTTTACTAGTTTCTTTCTATTGACTTTCCGTTGGATTCAATAGATTGCCTGTTGAGATGCAACTGAATATCACGGAGCCGTCCTGAAAGGGACGATCTATAAACCGCAAAGTAAACAGTGCGCACGTGATGAATATCGCACGGAGAAGTGGGAAAATAATTTCAAGTTGATTTGTAACAACGGCTAGCAAACAACGTCAAGAGATAAAAAATGACAGTGCTAAAGTTAGAGAAAGATTCAACACTATATGTCTACACGTAACCAGTTGTAGACGGAATGGTTCGTCACACGGACCGTGTGCGATTATAAAGCAATGAATCTACAGAACCGCGCGTGACGTCACCACACGTCAAGAACACGTGACGCAAAGACGCTATCCGCCATTAAAGTTCATACAGAGGTCTAAAGAAACGTTAGGTTACGTCAGGGTGTTTTTATGCGAGCGTTATCCTACAAGCAATCGCTCTCACGTCGGATAAGACACTAGAAAGCAGATAACGAAATCGCCTCTGTTTTGACGTTGCGATGCGAAGAGCAAGCAAGCGGAACTTAGAGAAAGGCACAAAACAGAACGGGTACTGTTATTCCAGTTTAATTTTTTTCCGATTGTTTTCGTAAAAGACACAAGAAGAAGAAACAAAAGAGATAACGCGCCTTGTTTCACGGCAACAGTTGTTGAGCGTTCTCTTTCGTTCCTTCTGTTGCCGAAGTTAACCATCCGCGGAGCTTAGAGGAAAGTTGCACACAAACAAAGGGCATTACTCATCCACCATTACACGCTGCTTTAACGGGACAACAGACAATACCTAGAAACCGAGGCGAAAGTCACCCGCGAAGAAGAGTAAGAACATCAAAAGAGACAAGAATCGGGTGTTCACTCACGCGTTCGAAGGTAGTCGCGACGGTCACTCGGACACCCAATAACGATCCTCTGCCTCTTCAAATAAAGAAAGATATGGTAGGTGTAGGCGTTGAGGCGGCCAGCAACAATCGAAGTGGTCTCGTTGTCAACCTTATTCGTTCGTTCTCGACGGAAGACAGCCACGGTGGATGCAAAACTAACGCTTTGAATAACGCGCATATATCCAAGTGTTGTGGAGATCCGTCGACACGATGAAACAGGTGCGCAAGTTGAGTAGGGGCACCGCCAAGCACGGTTAAATGAGAGCAGCAGACGAACAGGTGAGCAGACTATCAGCAGACGATGAACAGACAATGAACGGACGACGAGCAGACGATCTGCAGACGATTAACAGACGACACCGGTCTGCCAGTGACAATAACCTTTGTCGTTGGACTGGCAACAGCGACGTTGTGTTGAAGACGCCGCCCGTCCGGGTTTGTTCCTTCGTTGCGAGGTATCAAGACTTCGCGCGCACACACACAAAAACACCGATGCTGGAGCGCCCGGTATACACAAGAAGAAAGCGAGCGGGCGGGCGGGCAATCCGGCAAGCCCGTCTACGAAGCCAGCCCAGCCGGCTTTGGATGGTGGCAGCCTGTTGCTGCTGCTGTTGCAGCACAGCGAGCGGTTTGGCTGTTGCTGACCGGCTCGCGGGGAAGCCGGAGCGGTGGTGGTGGTGAACGTCTCCGACGCCAGCGCAACTCACTGGGCAACATTTTCAGTCCCTCGCTCTCTTTCTTTCAAGTCGTAGAAGGAAAGGGAGAGACGGCGCGGCTGACGCCAAGGGAACTACGCCGGGGAGACAAGCGGCGCGGCACAACCTACCGACGCGATGGCGCGCGCGCGGCGGGTTGAGAGCGCAGCGGACGCTAACGTTTAAAGTTGTGCCCCCGAAGAACAATGGATGGTGAGTCGTTACGAAAAGCGCACCTATTACTCCAACGGCGAGATAACCTTTCTCAAAGGCAAGCTTTCGGAAGGCACAGCCGCCCGTGCGTCTTTTCAGTCTCAACTATGTATAGGACTAAAACGACAGAAGCTTTAGTTGATAGCGATTCATCGTAGAAAAAGTTAGACGTGCAAATAATGATATCGGATGTTTTACGCCCCAAAACCACAATATGAGGCATATCGTGATGGAAGGCTCCCGAAACATTGACCATCTGGCGTTCTTTAACATGTACTGGCATCACACAGTACGCGGGCCTGTAGAATTCCGCCTCCATCGAAATGCAACCGCCGCGGCCGGGATCGAACCCACGACATTCGGGTCAGCAGCCGAACACCGCAACCACTGCATGTACCACCGATGCGGACAAAGTTAGGTGTGTAAACACGAATAGAAAACAAAGGAGACAACATAAACGTGTGCGTTCGTCGTTAGCTCCTCATTTGTCATGTGTTGGTCATTTATGTTTACATTGTTTTTCGTTTGATTACTTCTTGACTGAAACTTCAATGCTCAATTTTTTTTATTCGCTTGACGTTATCGCCTTCTACATAGCTGCGCAAAATGTACAACGTTCACAAGCATGTAGTAGCTGCAGTGGACTATTACTACTACCCGCTACTGCTACTACTCTACGCATTTTTGCACGTCAGAGATTGAAAAAGCCCTGCGCCACTTGTTAATGGCGCATCGACTTTACAAACAATGGTATTTACTATTAGCGCGAGGTCTGGGTGTTAGCGTTACTCATCCGTTATTTTTCTTATGTCTATTTTTTTTCTTGTCTGTTCTACTATTTTGCCTTTTCACTGCATCGTAGCAAATTTGGAGATTCCTTTTGTTAACTTGGTTTCGCTTCCCCCTCCACTTTACTCTCTACTACTACCACTACTACACCACTACGCGTAGGTTGTTCCTTCTTACGCTTAATGTTACCACTCCGGAAAGGTCCAGAATGAGAGAGCAGTCTCAAAACGCTCCAGTGAGGACGACACGAAACGAGAAAGTCACATTCAAACGCCCTTAGACCGAAATGCTTGGAGCCTTTCAAAGTGCTTTGTTATATCGGTCAATTCGTTGCAGAGGTCACGCACCACAACCGCTCTCTGTACAGCCGGAATATACGGCAATATTTCGTTGTACGGGTCGTTTCGCCGCATAGACGTTCATCTTGTACAGACGACGTTCGACTATACAAATGCTGCTGCGTTGGCGACCCGCCGCCGAAGATTCAAACGCAGTGAAAGTATAAGACGAAGGACAGGTCAGACAAGAGAACAAACTATAGAGAGTGGAGAAAGGGGTTCATAGAAGGTGGGGGAGGGCACAGATGGAGAGGAAGAACACAACCTGAACTCGATACGACAGCTAACGCTTGTTTTGTGCTTGGGGCGCCCTTACGTGGTACGATTGCACGAATGCGAACGTTTCTCGGTGTGCCCTTTCGATGGCGATGGACCTCAGAGGTCATTGGCTGCCCCCCTCCTCTGCTTTCACCCTTTCTCTTCACTTTACACACGTGCTCTCAGAAGACAACGGTAGTTGAAAGAAAGAAAGAAAGAAAGAAAGAAAGAAAGAAAGAAAGAAAGAAAGAAAGAAAGAAAGAAAGAAAGAAAGAAAGAAAGAAAGAAAGAAAATCACCATCCTTACACCCTGTGGAGATCGTGAACCAGCGAAGTTGAAAGGTGTGGCGCCGATATTTATCACTGGGTTTATCACGGATCCATTCCACTCTGTGAAGTTGGCTAACTATAGCGCAGCTGTGTAGCACACGGTACAGAGGTGACAATGAATTTTTAATGAAAGGCACAGAATTTTCATGAAAGTATATACAGAAAGTATCTTTTGAATGTAGCGCATCGCAAGTCTATTGCCTTCTCCTCGCCTTTCTAATGCGTTTTATCCGACGGGAGAGCCTTTGGTTGTCGGATAACGCTCGCATAAAAAAAACAAAAAAACAACACGAGATACTCTGACATGAACTAACGTTTCCTTATACCGCTGTGTGAACTTTAATGGCGGAAAGCGTCATTGCGTCACGTGTTGGTGACGTGTGCTGACGTCACGCGCGGTTCTATAGATAGATTAAAAGTTCTCCATTTGAGCAGCATGCGTATTTTTTGCCGCATTCTCCGTTTCACTATATACAGTGATGTGGAAAAGCGGTGAGTAGTTGGGTATGCCCAATTTCTGTGGCACGCACGTTTTTTGCCCGCGGACAGCTTCATTTTTAGTCGAGCAGCGGCGGTCGAGCAGTGGGGCTCGTCCAATTTCTGTGACACATAGCTGCGCTAGGGACAACCTGCCTACGGACATCCGTTTCGTCTCGGCATATACAGCCTCGGTGTAAGGAAAGATAAATAAAAAAGAAAAAAAAGGCGGTAGGCAGAGGGCACGCAAGCAAGAAGTCTCAAGCGTATATCGTGCGCAAGCAACATCAACGTACGAAGAAATGAAAAAAAAAAAACAAAATGAGGAAAGAGAAAGGCACGAAAGGAAAACCATCTCGCTGCCCTCAACACGACGTTCGCGCATGCAAGGCATGGAGGCGTACTTTACGGCGAGCGATTTCTCCCTAAGATGACGTCGACGGCTTGAGGTTCCTCGACGCTGCTGCAGAGCTGGAAATTGCCCGCCGCAACGTGTGTAGTATAGCAGAGAAGAGACGAGCACCATTTCCTCGGCGTTGCGTAATCGCTGAAACGACGCGCACGCGAGCAGAGTCCATCTTTCTCTCCCCCAATCCCTCTCGCCTACTCTATCAACCGTTTCAGCGATGGCCACCTCAAAGCAACAGGGCACTTCTCTTCTTCTTCCTCCTCCACGATCTTGAGATGATGATGGTCCCTGATGGAAGGCACGGAGAGCCTTTGCGCGATGTTGCGGGATGACGCGGAACTGCGAGGCGCGCGCATACCCTCTCGTTCTTTCGTTGTTTTGGACGCCCGAGTCTGAATGTGATGCGCGCGCGGTCAACGAATTACGATCCACTCGAGGTCAAGAACTCGTTTTCGTTTGTTAACTTTTTTTTTACGTTTAAATGATTCAGGTCTAGAAGTAGAGCAAGAAAGGAGAAAAAAAAGAAAGAGTCCAGAACGAAGAATCTGCACGGCTAGTAAGACTTGCGAGGTGCCACGCTTAAACGCTGTGTTTTCTAGAGCCACTGGTATCGGGTTTGAAACATGCTTGCCTCTCTAAAGGTGGGTGAAATTTCATGTTGAAGAAAGACACAGGCAGCCAGAAGAGGACTGACAAGGGGAGCGTGTATAGTATAGGATGGGTGTCGGCTACTTCCTATTGCGTACCTTTTATCGAATTCAGAGAGCTGGGAATGCAAGAGACGAGCAGAGAGTAAAACTTGACACAAGTTTGTGTTGCCCTCTCTCCGTCTCTGTCCTTCACTGCACTCTCAATTCCTCACAAACAGTGTAAACAATCGTTATGTGCTTTGCCTTCACGCTGCTGTGCGAATAAGGTAGCAGGAGAGACAGCTTTAATAGTATTGCATTGATAACTTCGCAGTGCTGCAGGCATCAGATGGAATTGCAGGTTTAGAGTCACGGATTACGCGTGCAAAGAACACCAACCCAGGAACGTCAACTCAATATTACCACATAATGCGCGGCCTCGGACGAAATGGAACGTCGTGTGTGTTGGCGTTTTGATTCTGTGAGCCGCACACTCTGTCATACTATTTCCTTCATAGACGCGGTAGAGTATTGCAAGGACTTACCACAAGCCTCAAGTTGGAGAGAACGCGTAAGGTTATGTGCGCTATGGCCACTGCATACACGAGCGAACAATACGAGGGAGCGCTTTCAAACTGAGAGGGCCGAGATACACACACACCTATATAGACAAGAATAAACGACACCAGAGTGTGGAGACTTACGGCTGACGTTCTTGGTTTCAGTATACAGTGGCAGCGTTGATGTGGGGGTTGGCAACAGTAAGGTGCTTTCCAGTAAGCAGCGAGAGAAAGAGAGAGCGCACGCAAGCACGCACGCACTCGCACGTTGACACAGGGAAAGACAGGCTAGTCCCACTATAGGTCCTATTTCGGAAAACGAAAACCACCGTGTGACGGCATAGAGTATTTGGAAGTTTTCGGATTTAAAAAAGGCAAGAGAAAAACCATTCACGGATTCTAATAAAAGAAAAGGGAAACAAAGACGTACCTTCGTTTCGACTAACGCCGCGCACGACCTTAATCGCGCGCGTGCAATAGAGCGACAGAGCAATAGAGCGGCCATTAACGCCAGGAATCGACCCCGCCAAGGTGAGGTCGATAATGGAATCGTTTCTTGTGCCTCGAAATGAAAGCGTGCCCGGACGTGAACACGCGCACATACACACTCACATACAACGTGCGCGCGCGCGCGCATCTGTAATCTAGGCACGAAATCAGGCACGCTGGCAGACACGCGCCCACTTAACGCACGCACCGCTCACAATGGAAGTCGAAGCAGTTCGAGGTCGCGTCCACGTACAGAGAGGTCTCGCACACGCTCGCGTGTTCACGAAACGCCGGGTCACAAGCAGGACCACTATAAACGAATACCGGCATATACCTCGCTGGTTATCTTATCTCGTCCGGCCCACCCTCACGCGTGAGCAAGATCTCGGGACGAGATAAGCAGCGCCAGACGCCGGACATGACGTCCACCACGGTGTTCGCGCGCACTCGCGCAGTGCCGACATGGTCGGAGCGCGCGACCGACGAACACTCTAACGTTCACACTTGCGACTAGCACTGGTCGCGCGACCAAGTTACTCGCAAAGCGACCGGTTTCGACCGGCTGCTCGACTTTTCAGTCCCGCGACTGAAGTCGAAACCTCTGAACCAGTCAAATGAGCAGGAACTGGACGTCAGCTTATTTCGAGGGGCAATAGCAATGCGAGCAGTCGCACAAAGGCGCAAACGTCGGTCGCGTATAGTCGCTTTTTGGTCGCCATTCGCAAATGGTGGCGCGAGTGGTGCTAGTCGCAAGTGTGAACGACCTTTAAAAAAAGTCCTTTGACTCTCTTTTGAGTCCTTACTTGCCCCATATATTACTCTCTTTAAAGAGACACGTGAACTCTCTTTGAGGATCATTATACTCTCGTCAGGGAGTAGTGGGGCCCAACAGAGAGTTAACGTGTGTCTTTAAGAGAAACGAAAAATCCTTGAACACGAACTATCGCTGGAGCCGACGTTTCGGCAAGTGGTATTGTCTTCTTCAATCAGCAACTGCCTACTTTAGCGCGCGCACGTGTATGCTTCGTATCCTCGTACCGTAGGGTACGAAGCATATAGACTAGGGGTGTGCGAATATCAAAATTTTCGAATACGAATCGAATACGAATATCCACCTTCGAATACCGAATCGAATATAGAATATCAAAGGAAAAATGCCTCCACAGTAACAATATTTTATTTAACATGTAGCTATTTGAAAAAAACAAACATTAACAGCCTGACTGGCAACACAACAGACACTGCTATCTCCAGAATACAATGTCCAGGCTAGCATAATGCACATCACAACACAAGCAAATATCACGGCACAATGAAAGTAATGAATACATGCTATCATTAAGAAATATGAGTTGCTCCACATGATCAGGCAGCAGGCGCTCCCTTGTAACAGAGACAACCCCCCCCCCCCTCCCTGCCACTAAAAAGGCACGCTCCCTTGGAACAGAAGTGGCTGGTATAGGGAGTTACACAGGGCAAAGCTTTTCCAGACTGGGGTATCTGAACAGTCCGCCACCAGCCACGTGGGTCACTGTCGTTCTTCAGAAGTGGTCCCTCATAGTGAACGAGTGGTAGTGCGGCACGTTACGTCCGCATAATATTGAAAATGTACGGTTACATGATCGCCAACAGCGCTGCACGTCGGAGATGCACCAGAAATAAATCAAACGTACTGGGGCGCTCGTCGCAGGCAGATATCGTGCCTCCCATGTACTTACGATGTTTATCGCTCCTCTCGGCAACGTTTTTAGCGATACGAACGCAGCAGAAATGTGGAAGACGAGTTATTTTATGCATGATAATCGAATCGCATATTCGAATTTTTCGAATATTCGAAGTTATCGAATATTCGAATCTTTTCGAATACACGATTTTCGAATCGAATACGAATATTTCGAATGTAATATTCGACGAATATTCGAAACTTTCAAACATTCGCATACTCCTAATATAGACATACACGCGTTAAGGTATAGGCAGTTGCTGCCTAAAAGAAGATAAGACCACTTGCCGAAACGTCGGCTCCAGCGACAGTCCGTGTTCAAGGATTTTTCATCTGTTCAAGCTTCCACCGTCTCCTGAACTTGTGTCTTTAAAAAGAGTCATATATGTGGCAAGTAAGGACTCACGTAAAATAGTGACACGTAATCATTTTTTTTTCTTGGAGTGATTTGCAAGGTGCCTTGCCCGTCGGCCACGGGATCAAAATAATATAATTGTTGGAGCTTTACGCCCCAAAACAATGATGCGTTTATGAGGGATGCAGGTGTGGAATGCTTCGGAAATTTTGACCATCTGGTGTTCTTTAACGTTCACCTAAGTCTAAGTACACGGGCCGCTAGCATTTTGGCTCCATCGAAGATGCGGCCGCGCCGCGGCCGGGATTTGATCCCGCGACCTTAGGCTCAGCATTCGAGCACCGTAACCACTAGGCCACCGTGGCAGGTGGTCACGCGATCAGCCGCGGTCACTTTCTCAACACTCAAATAGAGCAATGACGAGGTTCGCGGTAAGCACTCCGCACCAAAAAGTAGTTCTTGTCATGAAAGAAATGCCTGAAGACGGCGACCTCTATAGCCTACCGTTGTGCTTACGCAAATGAAGGACGTGCGAATACGAGTGCGCGCCGCTTTCCAAGGCTGAAATAGACGTAGTCACAAATCAGCTTCCTCGACGGACAAGTCGCAAAGAGGAAACCGACCTGCCTGCGAAGAAGTGGTCGAATCAGCGTGCTGTTTTTTGTTGCGTACACCAAGTTCAGAGGGACGTTTTCACCGCAAGGTATGAGGCCAGGCAATAGTTGATGTCCCGTATTGTTGAACGGCGTCAAGTTCTTCTAGTCTTTATTTCCTGTTGTTACCAGCTTAACGCATAGAATTCTTTACACGAATAGTTAGCACAGCGTTTTCAAGCAAGGAAACGAAAGGGAGGGATGCGACGATTAGTCTTTGTGGAAAACTGATACGCCCCAAAAGGGGCGAACTTTCGTTGAGAGTGTGTGGACGGGAAAGCGTGAAAGGTTTTTCGAATGAGTACTTCGAGGACGCTTACCTGGGAATACGCTACGCCGAGCCTGCCACTCCAGCTGATATGCGGTTGACACACGGAGTGACCCACAAATGCCAGTACACACTCAGACATGATGCAAAAGCATGCAGAACAATTAGAGTGCCTGTATTCAAGGCCTGTTTTCCTGGATGGATGGATGGATGGATGGATGGATGGATGGATGGATGGATGGATGGATGGATGGATGGATGGATGTTGGGAGCATTTCCCTTGAATCGGGCAATGTTTTGTGCCACACCAATCTGTCTAATGGATAACTGAACCCACAACCTTCGAATACGTCAGCCTTCGAATACATTCGTTAGGATCCGAACCCACAACCTTCGAATACAGACGAAACTCCTGAGTTTGTATCCCACCGCCAAAGAGGGTACTTTTTCGTCAACTTTAATTCCTATTAATTGAGATCATAATCAGCACACTACAGTTAAAAAGGCAAATAATGTTCCCAATGCTTTCTTTGGCTTAATTGCCGGTTGATTTCATTGGTTGTGTCTAATAAAGAAATGAGCCCCTCGAACAATACCCTCTCTTTCGTGAATATCCTCTCAATGTGCGGTCATTGTGGTTATACTTGGCTGCAAGTCAAGAGCAGTGCGGCTTTTCGCCGTCAATGGACCCCCCACCAGGCAATGGTGTCGCTGCGTCAATGTAACGTCGCGGCCGCTTTGTGACACACTTTGAAACCCTTTGTTATTCCTCTCGTGGCGGTGGGTCATGACATCACGATGATACGGCGACGCCACTGGCTGGAGGGGAGTCCTTTGACAACGAAAAGCCGCACTGCTCTTGACTTACAACCGAGTATAGTAACGTTACCGGAGTTAAGACAAAGATTCCGCAACGCTGCACTGAACTGGCACGAGGAAACGGAGTACATACCGCGCTCTTGAAACGCGCATGCGCGCCATGCACACCCGCCGCAGTAACCCCCCGGAGCTGATGTATCGCCGACGTTGTTTAAGCCGTTAAACGTGGCGCGCGGCGTGAACTGCGGGACCTTGGCGGTCGCCACCTAAGTAGTCGCACAGATAGGCACACGCCCTTCTGCAAAGAAGGAAAAGAACTCGACCGGTCGCTGGGTCTCTTTGGTCTTTGAATGAGCGCGCGTCGCTAGGGTGGCCGCGAAAGAAACTCGGGTAGCGTCGTGCGTGTTTTCTGTACCACGTAACTTGTGCCAAAATTAAAAAAAAAAAGCTAGAGCCACGAAGCTGAAGCTGGACAGAACCAAGGTGACACTGCTTGCCGTAGCTTTGAGATAGTCTGATAACTCTTTTTTTTATTAAGGTTAAAACCTCAGATATTTAATTAGAACGTCTTGAAGGGCTAGCTGATGCTTCTAGTAAACGATTGTGAACGGCGCGAAATTAGGAAAAGGACAACACGAAAGAAGGCACAAGAAACAAATAGTGCGCAAATTTCTTAATTCCCCGCAGTTCATCATCGTTTACTTAATACCCCATCAAACACTAAAAGTGACCGGCAGCGTCAACACAAACGATGCAAAAAAATCGTCTGATGACGTCCCCATATGACGTCATCATGCCGTCACGGATCGCCAAAATTTGTGACGTCGTCATGACGCAACCATGACGTCAAAAGATGACGTCGTCACTCGACATCGTCGCTTGGCCAAAGGTGGGCCGATCTTGGTGGCACTGCAAAACCGCGTGAGCTGCAGAAGGCATTTCTTGGGTTAGTGATATCATTAGTTAATACTAATTAACGATCTTCACAAACATTATAACTAGAGAGAAATAGTCAGTGAGGCAATTTTATACCGTCACGAAAAACGGTATCAATCTAGCTGTCTCTTGCCACTTACGTGACACACAAACATTTCTTACGAACTCTGAACTGAAGTTCGCAATGCAAAGCAAACGCACCGGCGAGGCAAGCCGCCGGCGCGAGGTCAAGGAAACATTGTAACGCTAACGCAGGCGGTACAAAGTTTCCTTGACACCACCTCCTCCTCTGCAGCCCCGCCCTCTTTAAAAGTCATATTCGGTGTACTCACGTGCGAACCCCATGGCATGATTCCAAGACATGCTGTACAAAAGGCGACTACGGATTACTTTGATCACCGGGAGTGTCGTCAAAGCTACATTCAGTTTACGCATCAAGTACAACGCTGTTGTAGCTATGCGAGAAGCTCGGTCAGAGAGAGACAGAGAGAGAACAAACGTTTATTCTGAGCAAGCGCACTGTGCGCCCAAGGTGGGCGGCCTCCTTATTCCAGGCAGCCGCGGGCCTTCGTCATCTGTCGTGCCCGTTGAACGAGGCTTCGCTGATTTTTCAGGTCTGGGTCCGATAGCTTGGCCTCCAACTGCTCGTCGGTTAGTGTAGCGGTGCTTGGGTTTTTTATGCATCCCCATACCATATGGCATAGAGTGTCCGGGACATCACAGTACTTGCAGATGTGCGAGTGCTCAGTCGGTGAGATACAGAGAATTAATATAGAACGTGAACGTAAGTGTTTGTTTGCAATTTCCTGAGGGTTATTTCCCCTTCCCTAGTTAGGCTGGGACATGCCCATGCGAGCCGAGCACGAGCATGTGCGTGAGTCGTCGCGACTGCCTGCAAACGAAATACTAGAAAGCGAAAACAACGAAGCGCTAATTGATGTGGAACAAGGTATGAATAGCTGTATAAAGGTGTTTGTTTATTTTTGAGACACAAAAGATGCTCGTGCTTTACTCAGCCTAAAATGGAAAAACAAATTACATTCTGTGCGGTAAGAACACTGAACTATTTGTCGATGCGAACACGTTTATATACTGCAAATGGTCTTGCTAGCCTCCACAGTGTTGCGCCTGGTGCATGAAACGGAGTATAGTACTAGCCAGTTTTTTCTTCATTTTTTACATTTCGCGCGCGTCTTTCCTTACACAGAGCGTCTTAAGTCCTTGTGTCTATTTCCTTTCCATACCTGTTTCCAATGCTATCCTTAAAGTTAACTGATACTAAAGGCGCGCAGCTTACTAGGTAACGCTTTCCATTTACATCGCAATCTGTTCGAAGCGAAATTTTCAGTGGTAAAAGAGAGAGAGAGAGAGAGATCCCGCTGTTGTAAACAATCTTTCCAGTCCCGGACTGCTGCGTAAAGCTACTGTAACAGTGAAATATATATTGGGTACAATCGTGAGAAATCGTCAGATCCATTTGCCGAACTAAACGAAAGCTATCTACTTTTTCTTTCGCCCAAGTCCCGGAAGGTGCGCAGTTCGGAAAACCGTGGAGCAGCGGCCATGCTAAAGCGTACGAAGAGATCGGCACGAGAGGGACGCTTAGATTCGCGCCAATACGAAAGCTTCGTTCGCGTCGTCGATTTAGATGGAAAGGGGGGCGTGAAACGGGAGTTCCGTTATCGACGTGTTCCCACGCTGCATATACGAGAAATGGAAGTCTTCAAAAATGCGTTTGGTCGTAACCAACATCAGATTTTAAAATTAATTCAAAAGCCCTTGCCCTATCGGCAAAATGGGGGCAAGCGAAGCTTGATGTATGCGTGCCCGGCCTAATTCTTTCTTTCTTTCTTCTGTCTTCTTTCTTTCTTTCTCTTTCTCTCGTCTCTTCTCTCTTTCTCTCTTTCTCATTCTTTCTTCTTTCTTTCCTTTCTTTCTTCTTTCTTTCCTTTCTTTTCTTCTTTCTTTTCCTTTCTTTCTTCTTTCTTTTTTCTTTTTTCTGATTCTTTCTTTCTTTTTCTTTTCTTTCTTCTTTCTTTTTTCTTCTTTCATTTCTTTACTTTTTTCTTCTTTTTTCTTTCTTCCCCTTTCTTTTTTGCTTCTTTCTTTCTTTATCTTTCTTCTTTCTTCTTTCTTTCTTTCTTTCTTTCTTTCTTTCTTTCGTTCTTTCTTTCTTTCGTTCTCTTTCCTTCCTCCTCCTTCCTTCCTTTCCTTCCTTCCTTCCTTTCCTTTCTCTTCCCTTCCTTCCTCTCCTTCCTTCCTTCCTTCCTTCTTCCTTTCCTTCCTTCTCTTATTTTATTTATTTATTTATTTATTTATTTATTTATTTAGTTATCTTATTGATTAGTTATTTCCTATCCATCGAATTGAGAAATGCTTCCTCCTAACTGTTTCCTTCCTCCATTCCGTGAATTAAACCTTCATCCACGTGCTTACCAGCGCCACGCTTCAGTTGCTACAGGCAACAACGACGGTGACGAGTTCACATCCAGGCAACAATGAAATGTGGAGGCATGAAATGACAAGTGAGCTTGGTCAAAGATCAGATTGCCACATCTGAAACGGCTGATCGCGGACAAGCCCACGATGTACACAGCATCAGTTATTAGAAAACGGCACACACACATACGCATGTGCGTATATGTATGCGCGTATATATAATAAGCACAAACACCTTCCGCACATACAAATACATTTGAGGGCCGCATTTCTGCACGCTCGCCGGCGCCGGGTCTTTCGCGTACAACGCCACCAAATTCTGTGAGCTATAAACAAGCTTCGCTTGAAAAAGAAGGCAAGGGTAGATAGAGAGTACCGGAAATTGGAGCACCGCAGTCTGACGTACACACGCGGTAGTGCGAGTCGGGCAGCGGCGCTGTTAAGAGCCGCGAGCTGCGGAAACGATGTTTCTGCGGTCAAAGATGGGAAAGCAAACCCCTGCCGCGGCATCACGCAACATGTGACGGATGTTTGTGTGCGTTCTGCTCTGTTATTTACGCCGCCTTAAGCCCTAGAGTTTGCCAAACAAGGCGAAGTAATTTAAAACGCTGCAACGCGACATAAGCCAGGACATGATTGCGACGCACGCGGTAGCGGGAACTACAGATTATTTTTGATCACCTCAGATCATTTTACCTGCGTTTAAATATAAGCACAGGGGCGTTTTTGCATTCCGGCCCTACAGAACGTACTTCGGAATCGAACCGGCGCCCTCAAACTTAGCAGCGCGTTGCCTTAACTGCTGAGCTACCAGAATTTAAAAAAAAAAGAAAAGAAGGAATGTAATTGCGCGGAAAAATACAGACAGTTCGTGAATTGACCTTGGCTGCGATCAAAGCCGCAGAGGACGCTGACGATGCGAGCCCTCGTTCAATATATAAGCCCTTGTTCAAGATATGCTTTAACATTCATACCAACAGTAACGACGAAGACAAAGGAAACTATGAGCCAGGAAGACTGAAGAACCAAGAAACACTACCTCAGAGAAGTGTAACTAGCTTAGTGTGGGTTATACAGGTTATACAGGTATATAAAACAACAACAAAGAAAAATCTCAAGACAAAAGAAGTGGAGGCCGAACGGAACAAATTCACGCTGAGTAAACAACGCGAACTCTACTGTACGCATTTGTTTGCAGAGTCCTCGCGCGCTGCCAGCTCGATCTAAGCGGAACCTTTGAAATTGCCGCAACGCTGTCACTAGCATAAGTGGCCCGAGTGGACCGCTCTAGCGACGCCTCGGACCATGATTCACGCGGACAAACTTTCCTAGCCGTCCCGAAAACGAGGCTTCAACGCCGGCCTCAACGCCACACAGGGTAGCGGCGTCTAAGTAGACGCCGCAGTCCGTGCACAGATGATATACGACTTGACCAACGTTTTCTTCCTTTCCTCTCTCTCCATTTTCCATCTCGGTAAGTGGTCATTCGTCACAACAGTGCAGCAGTGTACACATATAAATTACAGCACAAAATTGCGACGCCATACGAGATTGGGGTATGTTTCGCCGGCTCTATGCATAAAAAAAAGGAAAAAAAAAATTAGGAGCCCTTGCCTCATCGGTAAAATAGGCATGACCAACGCTTGGCGTGCGAGTGCCTGACGTACAACTTTTTAGGGGCGAAGCTCCTTAAGGCGGCACCCGTTCGTCCCTCGTAGTCGTAGTCGTAGTGCGTAACCAGTCTTACGCTTTGACCTCCAAGGTGGTGCCGGTGGGAGATTTTTCCTGTGCGTTGTGAACAATAAAAATTCGCAGCGTTAGCTAAAAGCCGACTTCTTCTGTCTCTCATTCCCATTAGCAGCCATTCTTTACCTCCAAGGTAGTGCCTGGTGAGATTTCTCCTGTGCGTGATTAAACAATAAAAATTTTGTTCAAAACGCCGTTGATTGATGAAATAAACCAACGAAAGACGCCAGATGCTTTGTAAAAGCAAAACGAAAGAAACGCCAGATGTTTCTAAAGCAAACGAAAAGACGCCAGCTGCTTAACGAAAGACGCCAGATGTTTTCTAAAGCAATGGTTTTCTAAACAATGAAAATTCACAGCGTACATGCAAAATTAAAGTGAGCTGCAAGTCGTCATAACTCATCGAACCTTTAGTATAAACGAGCCCGATCTCACGTCGATGATGATGTACTGGGCAGAATTCACGGAAGATTCACGGTTTACCGATGAACCTCCGCAGCTTCGCCCACTCATCATCATTCACTCCGTGGATATGCTGTGATTTTCTTTCTTTCTTTCTCTTTCTTTCTCTTTCTTTTCTTCTTTCTTCTTTCTTTCTTTCTTTCTTTCTTTCTTTCTTTCTTTCTTTCTTTCTTTCTTTCTTTCTTTCTTTCTTTCTTTTTCTCTTTCTTCCTTTATTTCTTTATTTCTTTCTTTCTTTCTCTCTCTCTTTCTTTCTTTCTTTCTTTTCTTTCTTTCTTTCTTTCTTTCTCATTGCGCAATGATCCCTCCTACCTGTTTCCTTCCTCCGTGCCGGTAATTGGACCTTCATCCACATGTTCAGCAGGGCAACACTTGAATTGCTACAGGCAACAACGACTGTCATGCGTTCATATCCAGGCAACAATGAAGTGCGGCAACCTGACAAGTCCCTTTAATAAACGATCCCACTGCCATGCCAGAAACGGCTGGTCGCTGACAAGCCCACGAATGAGACAGCATCAAGTACTGGAAAACGGTGCATGCAACAAGAGCTTGATTTGGGCGAGTTGGTTCATGCTGAATATCGTGGGTACATGCAAATACGCGCGTGAGAAGCGCATCTTCAGAGGCCGAATTTCTGTACGATCGCCGGCGCCGGGCTTTTCGCGTACTATACACTGCCACCGAAATCTGTGAATCATAACAGGCTTCAGTTGAAATTCAGGTAAAACACGGTCAAAGTCGTTTCTCTGGATTTTTTTTTTTTTTTTGGCTCAGGCACTCACGTGAAAGTAGTACGTCCCTCAGCATATCAAGTTTTTTTTTTAATTGTTAAGCGCGTAGATGGAAGGTCACGGTCGCAAGGAGCAACGAATAACGAGAAGCTCGTAAAAGATCGGCGACCTTTCAGTTCGCGGCGTCGAGGAAGGCACCCGCCACAAGAGTGACCTTTCTTCAGGTTCGTTCGTTTTGCGAGTTTTCGCAGAATAGGTAAAGGTTCTCTGTTGATTCTTCAGTCTATATACACGAACAGGTCGAGTCTGTGAGATTGCATATGTCCAATAGCGCATAGGACGACGGCATAAGTAGGAACAGTCAACAAGCTATATACTCACCCACTGTTATTGGTGACCGCTAAAAAGAAGGTGCGTCTCTATTGAGAATTATTACTAGCATGAAGTTAGCGCATGTCCTGTCCTTACTACTCGTGTCATCTTTTGCGCGCTTGCGGCGAGTAAATTAATAAGACATCTCACTGTCGCCACGAAGGTACGCTCCAGATGTAGTTAGCAAAAGGACACGCTTGCGCGCAAGACATCGTTCAGAGCAGCGTTAAATGAACGTCGCACCTTTTTTATTGCATTATTTTCTGGAGTAGAAAATTGTCACTCGTAGCCTACGACAAGGCAGGCGGACTAATTGTGGCAGCTCGTG